>NC_050467.1:12955387-13187887 GCF_013373865.1 Monomorium pharaonis
GTATCAGGGCGCACCAGGGACACTCTGAGCGACACATACAGAACCGGCTTAGACTATTTCTGAATTTTTCTGGTTTGTTTTTCGCATCAGATTGTCCTGTACTTTCCAAATTACAACCTTGCAATTTTTGTTTTTGACTGAGAGTTGCTTCGAGGAGCATAACTCCGAAACTACTGGATCCACAGCGGGGAGATTTTGCAAGGGTCAAGTCGACACTTTGGGCTATATCATATAAAAAATTCAGACTTTTTGCTCAACTTTTACGAACATGGCGCTACTTCAAACCTTTGTTCCTTTAATTTTATCCTGTAGTTTATTTAATTAATATTAATTTAACATTTTAATGAAACGTTTAAAATAATATTTACATAACATTTATTTAATATTTATTTAAACCTTTAAAAAAATATTTTAAAAAACATTTAAAAAATGTTTATTTAATGTTGATTTAATATTTATGTTAAAATAATTAATTATTTAAAATAATGATTTAGAGCAAATATTTACATAATATTTAATTAATATTTATTTAATATTAATTTAACATTTTAATAAAACGTTTGAAATAATATTTACATAACATTTATATAATATTTATGTAATATTTATTTAAACCTTTAAAAAAATATTTTAAAAAAATATTTAAAAATGCTTATTTAATATTGATTTAATATTTATATTACAATAATTAATTATTTGAAATAATAATCTAGGACATATATTTATATAATATTTAATTAATATTTTTAAATATTAATTTAAGATTTTAATAAATTGTTTAAAATAATATTTACGTAACACTTATTTTATGTTTCTGTAATAATTATTTCACATTTAAAAAGTTGTTTAGAATAATATTTTTAATAATATTTAAATTATGGTTGGGAAACTTCACTAATTACGTAGCGTAAATCAAGTGTAAAGAGGAAGTGAATCTATGTAATGAAAGAGTCACAAAAGCGTGTAAATAAAACCTCTGAGGCACAGATTGAAACATCGGAACATAAAAAAATGGAGATTAAGACAACATTGCACTTATTGAAACAATATGGCATATTAACAATACTTAAAAATTATAAGAAATAACATCTATTTTTTATTTTTTTACGAACAGAGCAAAAATAGATCTTTTCATATTTCACATACTATTTTGCATATGTGAAAATCAGTAAAAAATTGTAATACTTTATATTTATATTTATTTATAAAAATATAAGTTAACTATACATGTTTCATCCTTCTGACAACATCTGTTAAAATAATCTATAACAAATATGTATGCATTAACATAAAGTATTCATGAATTATCACGAAGCATTAGAATGCGTACGATCTTCGAAGTCAAGCAACGTCGGAAGTGATTGGCACTTGAATGGGAGACCGTTTTTTCAGGTGTAGAAATTAAACATGTTCTAACAGGTACTGTGCCTTGGCTGAAACATGTATAGTCTTCTCCCCTTTATAAAATTATCGTAGAAATTTATTAGATTGGTGAGGTTACGTTGAATTTATCAAAATTTAATAATGCAATCAATTTTTTACTTTTGTTGTGAATATGTTTAGTAAATATTTAAAAAATCATTTACCAAATGTTAAAAAAACATTTTCTTAAATTTTAAAACAAATATTTATTAAATGTTAAAAATATATTTGTCCAAACATTTAAAAAAAACGTTTTTCTAATCTAAAAAATGGAATTTATCTTATTATTTTTAACGTTTTTGGAAATGTTTTTTAAAATGTTTTTTAAATATTATTGAAAACATTTTTTAAATATTGTTTTGCTGATTGGGAACATACCCAGACAACACGCTTGTCAGAATGAAAACTTTAAGAGAACTTTTTTAAGAAAACATTTAGATATCTTGGAAATGATGTTAAAATGGTAACATTTACCAGAGACGTCTACTAAGAGAGGTCTTTAAGATATCTCATTGAAGAGTCTTACTTAAGTTTCTTGAAAATGTTATCCTTATGAGTTAAATGATATCAGTTAAATGATATCAGCTTGGTATCTCATAAAAGATATCACAATGCTGTCCGATTTTTGAGCCGTCCTTGCGCGTTGTAGTTGACTCATAAATTAGATAACATTATAATATCTTAAATGAGAAATCCATTTGATATTATTAAAAAATTATTATAAAGATAATGTTTTCAAAAATAACGGTTTGCCTACAATTACTGTGCACAAAAAATGCACAAAATCTAAATTTATCATGTACTAAACAAAAACAGAATAATAAAAACCATCTAATTAACCATTTGAACGCTCCAAACTATTAATGCTAAAAATAGATCGCAATTTCCATCAAATTATTAAGGCTATGGAAAAAGATAAATTTAACAATATGAAATTAATGAGTAAATAAATTAATGCTATTTAAATGCTATTTATTTCTAATGTTTTGCAAAATTTAATTGCTTTTATAAAAAATAATATAATTGCGTCAGTTTATAACATATTGGTATTATATGTATAAGACAATAACAAGTACCCATATCGATAAGTCAAATTGGCGTAGCAGATAGAGTACAAGGTTCGTCATCCTAAGGTTCCGGGTTCAAACCTACCAGCGGCAAGTAAGAATAAAATAATTTAATTTAAATTTAATTAATCAATAAAAATTTGTCCTAAATTTAGTATGTTACTGTTGATAAAAATAATTTTTAAAAAATAAATTTTTATTTTATTTTTTTATCTTTAGTTGCAGTTTAAAAATATCTGATTTAAGAAACCTTTTAGATATCCGATTTAAGAAATTTTTTAGATATCCGATTTAAGAAATCTTTTAGATATCCGATTTAAGAAATTTTTTAGATATCCGATTTAAGAAATCTTTTAGATATCAGTTTTATGATATTTTTCTGTTCTCAAAAAACGGCGCATTGGTTAACATTCTGACATCATTATGTTATCTTTTAGAAGTCTCTTTATGTTATCATTTTCAGAAACAAGATATCTTGTAGAGATCTTTTTGACAACGTATTGTTCACTGGGTATATTTGATAAAAACGTATAGAGATAATTTCTGTTTAATTTATATAGATATTGAATCGTAATTATTAGATACAGTAAGATAACCAGATAAGATCATATAAAAAGTATCTATATTCAGATAAAATTTTAATTGTTTAATTCAGATACGATAAAAAACAATGGAATTTTAAAACTTTTCTAGCATGAAAACTAGTGTTCGATAGAAATTATAGATTTAGATCAAATCATATCAAATTCAATATGTTTCTGTCAATTTTTATCGAACTTTTTGAGCAGGGTTATTTTTCTTCGATCCTTCTCTCTCTTCGCGTTGTCAGTCTCTCTCGACTCGTGCGAATTCCAACGCGCATAACAGCCAGCTCGATATTATCTCCTTTATTTCTTGCTGATATGCTTCTTGACAATTGTTTTTTACAGGCGCGCAGCAGCCAATAATTTCATACAAAAGGCTGATATTTATAGTTTGATTGTATTTAAGATTTTTTTAAATTTATCGTTAATTAACCTTTGTAGTTAACAAAATTGTATCTAAAGACAAACTTAAGACAATCTTAAAGCCATATCAGACTAGATATTTAGATTAAAATTAAATTGGAATTTGATCATTCAAAGCAAAGTTAAAGAATATTCGTTCCTAATTGATTACATTTCAATTCAATCCCAATATCAATCTCTAGTCTGATACGGGTTTAATGAAACATCAAACTATGAATGCCAGTCAAAAAATAAACACCTATTTTTATAGATTGATGCATTTTTCTTTATATCATTATTTTTGTAGAGAAAAAACTTAATATTCTCATTTTGTAGTGTTTATTTTTATAATTGGCGCAAAATATTTAGATATCGTTATTTTTGTGGGGAAAGTTAATTTGTGTGTGTGTGAGTACAATACTTTATTTAAAATAATTGTCACTTTAATAATTTAATTAAAGTTATATTATTTCAAAAATAGATGAGCCATTTTAATTAATGCACGCAATTATTTCGGAAACAAAGCATTTTAGAGAAAAATGTTTCAGACAAAATTTTTATGGTTTCGAGGAGACCATAAGATGATATCATTAGTTTGGCACTGAAGAGTCATTTAAAAGTTACGTGAAGGTCACTTCAATTTTTTTAAATTGCAATCCCTATTTTTTATTGCATATTCTTGTAGCACCAAACCATTACGCTCCAACAATGTTGATTATCTATTTGTCTATGCCAATATGGATTGGCATCTGAGCAGTAATGACAATTATGTGTGTTCAATTCTCCGTTATTTTTAAATGTCGATTCATCAGAGAATAGAACATATTTGAAAAAATCTGCGTCATGCGCAATCATCCGTATAGCCCATCGACAAAACAATACACGCTGCATGTCATTTGGAGTTAGAGCTTGCGTTAGTGTAATATGGTATGAATGATATTTTCTTTTTCTCAAAATTCTCTCTCTCTCTCTCTCTCTCTCTCTCTCTCTCTCTCACGTTTGTTCTGTGAGGTATACCGGTTCGTCTAGCTATTTGACGACTGCTAATATGAGGGTTAATGTTAATAGCCGCTAAGATAGCGAAAACACGTACATCGTTGTCACCATATTCATGATTTACGCGACAACGGGTCAACTTACCTTGCTGGGCTCTTATCTTAAGACGCCGTATGACAGTATCATTTGGATGTCGTCTGTTTGGGTATCGATTTTGGTAAAATCTTGCAGCTTGACGATAATTGCCAAAAACTTCTCCCAAAACTAGTAAAATATCGACAATTTCTGAAGAAGTATTTATAATCAGCCATCGTAAAAGTTTATAAGCTTAATGGTTTGAATTAAAGTTGCTTATAATAATCAGCAGTAGTATCGGATTTTGACTAAATAGTTGGTTAGAAATAATATGTAATTCAGTGCAATATCATTTTTTTAAAAAGAAGTCAATGTAGTTATTGATATAAGCAACTGGGTTTGGGAAGCTGCGAAAACAACTGATTTTGAATAGTCGTGAAAACAACTGATTTTGAGTAGCTGTGAGAACAACTGGTTTTGAGTAGCCATGAAAAACGTTCCTCTATCTTGCCTTAAATAGTTATTTTATTTATTTAAAAGGTATCATAAGAAACTTTAAATTATCTTAAAAATTTTTAATAAATAAACTTTATTTAAAAAATCATTAAAAATTGTGTAATTACTTATTGCAAATTAAAAAAAAAACTATGTCTTTTTTAATAATTATTATGTGCTAAAAAGTATTATAGTAAGTGAAATTGAAAAATTAATATTTTATGAGGTATTTTGTATTTTTATCAAAATATTGCAACTTTGGAACTTTATAACTCGAAAAGGGCTTCATGAAAAGACATTTGTTTATAGTGTTTTGGAAAGCTCTCGAGGTAAGCTATAAGAATATGTAATAAAAAATAAGGATTGCAATTTAAAAAAATTAAAGTGACCTTCACGTAACCTTCAAATGACTCTTCAGTGTAAAACCAATAATACCATCTTATGGCCCCCTTGAAACCATAAAACTTTTGTCTGAAATATTTTTCTCTAAAATGCTTTGTTTCCGAAATAATTGCGTGCGTTAATTAAAATGGCTCACTCTGTATATTACTTCGGTTAAATTTGATCAAAAGTATTATCTCAGATTTATTTAATACACAAATAAATGTAACTTTTTCCGTCCAAAGGTATATATCACTTAGGTTGAATTTCATAGAAAGTATTATTTTGAATTTTGTGATTTTTTTCCTTAAAGTAAAACTACACACTTGGCATCTTTTTTTACCTTTCTAAAAAATTTAATTTTGTTTAATCAACGGAACTCTTGAAAATTTTTACAGAGAATTCTAGAACTATTTAAAAGAATACTAGAACTCTAAAAAAACTTTGGATTTTTAAATATAGTGTCTTAAGTTGATGGAAGTCCAAGTGTACTATGGCGCAGTGTCATCCGAGCGATTTTCTTTTCACTATGTTGTAGCACTTGAAAACATTGGGCAAAAATATATGTTATAGAGGATACTCTAGGCTAGGGAATATTTATGTTAAATGGTTAGTGTTAGTGCAAATCAAAAACATGACCTCCAAAAATTTTTTGAAAAAAATTTTATATTCCCTATTTTTTGTCAAACTTTTCTTTGAGGGGAGGGAGGAGAAAATTGTGTCATTGGATTTTCATTACATTTTTTTTTTTTTTAATCAAAATCAGTCGAGGCGTTTTCGAGAAAATTGACTTTTTTAATTTTTCTTTTTCCTTCCATATCTCCTAAAATAATGGTGATATCAAGTTATTATTTAGGGAAATTTTATATCATATTAATGTGAACTTATGGCATGCATTTGAACCTGATATCTGCGTAGGCAGATTTTACATGCTTATTTCGCTAGGCTCTTTATGTTAATGACATAACATGTGATTCTTTAACAGGAATGCACCGAAGCTATTGAACTCGCTGATGAAGCCCTCAGTATTCGGCCCATTTCTTACGAAGCGTTCTATGCTAGAGCTAAAGCGCGCGTAAACCTAGACATGTTTAAAGATGCTTTATCGGACGTTCAAGAAGCTCTTCAAAACGTACCAGCTCACAACAAACAAGATCGTAGAGTACTTACAGCTTTAAAAGATGATATTATCTGTCGCATCGATAGTACTGGGACCAATAAAGAACAGAACAATTACGTCGCTAAATCTTGTCTTCGAGCGTCAGTGGATACTCTTACTGAATTGTAATGGTATTTGAGTAAAACGCTTAAATAAGTTGAAATTATACTAATTTGAATTTAAATGTAACAATGAAAATTCTAATAATAGTAGGTAATTATATTATTATAACGTAATTCAGGATCATATCAAGACCGATGTAAATTAATTTATTAAACTAGATGAACGGGTTTATTAAAGTTGGAATCTGCCTAAAGTAAAAACTTAATCAGAGGTTTCGTAATATATTTATATTTATTATATACTAGCAATTTGACAAAAACTACATTAAAAAATAAAGACCGTACATTATTAATATAAAAAAGACAAATTAAGAATAAAGTTGTTAAATAATTTGCACGAAATTTCGATTCGCACATATTAATATATATTGATAAATCACTTTTAGTTATTGATATTTTGCAATGTTTTGACATGTATATATATATATCAAAATATTCAAAGTATAAAAATGTGTATTAATGTTAGTAATACCATCTAAAAGTTTGTCTTCAAAGAAAATATAAACTTACTGATTATAATCATCACTAAATCAATATTATCGTTATTTATCGAAAAATTTTTATTCATATATCTATCCATATATTATCGACGATTTATTTTTAGATTTATTAACTTTTTCATTAAATTTTTTATTAAATTTATATTTTTTAAAGGTAGACTTCCAAATAGCATTACTAGTAATAGTAATAGGTGTGATTAGAACTATATCAGTCCTTATATGTCACCTAGAGCTAACTAATTTTTTAAATTGTGATTAAGGTGGCATATATGTTTGAAGCCACAAAAAAGGCATTTTTTATGAATTTTTTCAGAACCAAGAAGCAAACTATAAAAATGGGACTTTTTGCATGATAAAGTACATGTTTTGTAGTTCTTACACAAATATTATAACGATTTTATTTAAAAAAACTCCCGCTCTAATGTCACGTGTAGTCAACCGTGCATGTTTCCACGGTGACATTGATTTCTCTTTCCCTATTCAATCAAAATACAAACCAAAAACCAAACGGCATCTTAAAAAAGAATAAATTTCCTTGTCGTTGTCGTATCCGATTTAAAAAATTCGAATTTTAAACAAAATGGCGGTCTTTAAAGTTAGAATGCCGATTTTCGATAAAAAAATTCATTTTTATTTGTTTAAAAAAAAACAGAAAAAATTTAATCGGATATGACAAAGAAATTTATTCTTCTTTCAGATGCCGTTTGGTTTTTGTATTTTGATTGAACAGAAGAAATCATTGTCACTGTGGAAACATGCACGGTTGACTACACGACAGTGGAGCGGAGGGATTTTTCAAAATCATTGTAATAAAATTTGATGAGAACTACAAAACATGTACGTCATTATGCTAAAAGTCTCATTTTTATATGTTGCTACTTGGCTCTGAAAATAATTTATGAAAAATGCCTTCTTTTTTATGACCAAACATATATGCCCCCTTAAAAATTATAAATTTTAAAATCTATATTTACGGGAGCAGTGTACTTGTGAGCAGTGTTGTTCTTGGCGATCTTTTTTCGCGCATACGCAATGCAATCATAATAAAATCCAGTGATGCACTTATAACGGTATGCTTATAGACGGACAAGTAATTTTTATTTATTTTGTATTTATTTTGTAATTGTTAATAATAATGTTCGTCATTATAGCTACATTGTCATGATATAGTTTGTCTATCATATTTAATACTTGTACAATAGTATAATGATACTGATACTAGAGTTGCAAGATAGTGTTCTAAAAGCATCCTTTCCTATAAGATAATACTTCCGTTGAATTTATATTCAATGCGCAAGCGCAAGAAGGCGTCACCGAGAACACTGCGTGTGAGTTTAAACACACGATTTGTCACAAATCCGTTGCTCTCACGCGGAACCGCATATTCCAGATAGTCTTACTATATTTCCAACGTTATAACGTTCATATACGCTTTTTTTATTAATTTGACCAAATATATATATATATGGTCATACACGGCTAAGATTTGTTCCACGTTTTAGGTTTTTGTGATCTTAAAAAGAGTCGATTGTTATCTATTAAGTGGCTCTGAAAAAAGCCGATTTATTTAGGTAAAATGTGAAACAAATATTAACCGCAATTTATGTAAAAATATTTTACTTTTAAATAAAAAAAATTTTAATTCCTTTTACTCCTTCTGCTCCTCTTTTAAAAATATTTTCAAATAATAAGAAAAAAATAAAGAATGGTAGATATACGAATTATTTTTATTATTTAAATTTAACATAATAGCACCGAATTCTACGGGAAAAATTGCATAAGGAACGCATGATGCGTGTCGATATTAAGAAATTATTTAAAAAATTGTTTAAACATTTTTTAAAAACTGTTTTTAAATAAAAATTGATGGCTCCTTTGCTACAAAAAGATCACTCTAATAATTGACACATGCTGAAATAATTCTTTAAAAATTGTTTAAACAAATTGTTTACTAACAATTTATTTTAATACTTTTTATCAACAATCTTTTTTATACCTTTGTATAACACACTCTCCGTAGTTAATTTTGTCTATCGCAGCTAAGTCAACTATGAGAATTAAGTAATTGAATCAAATAAATATTTTGAATAATTAAATAAATACGAGTACACAAATAAATAATTAACAACTAAAAATAAAAAATAATAAGGAATTTAAATAATTTATAATTGTATTTATTTTTATTTATTTACTTATTAGTTTATTTAGTTATTTATTTCTCTATTTATTTATTAAGTTAAATTTATTTAATTATTCATTAATATCAAAAATAAAAATAAAGTTTTAAGTAAGGGAATGTGTAATAAGCGCGTGGAGAGCCCGAGGAGCCACATGGCACGCTACGCTTCTGTATACACTGGCCGCGCGCCGTCTGATTGATCAAATTCATTTATTAATAATTTAGTAAATAATAATCTAAGCCAAAATTGGTAAAGAAACTTTTAGTTTAAAATTTTATTCTCTCTCACTCTGTAAAATAAGAATTATTCATTCTGGGACACTCATGTATATATATACATATATATATATATATGTGTGTGTGTAGTATCGAGTTTTGTTTACGATGCTTCGAACAGATTTTTCGCGAAGACGCGGTCGCACGGATCGCTCTCGCCAGTAACCGGGCTGTCTCTGACTTCTCTTTTTCCGCGCGCGCAGCCCTGTCGGCGCACGCCGTCGCCTCTCATTGCGCCCTCCTACGACGCGCACGCCACACACCATGACAAGGCCCCGATCTGCCTTACCCGTTCACGCCAACAACCGCGCGTTGTAATCATACACGCATTCTCACATATATACACATATATACATGTGATTGTTTATTATTCCAATGCAGTAATTCTTTAAATATTATTCTTAGATATTATTCTAATTTAAACAAACTATTTAATTGTGTTTTTATTAGTATTTTATATTATTATAAATATTGTAATTGTAGGGCAGTATTCATTATCCAAATAACATGTAATATAACAGCAATATTGCAACAATATAATAATGAGATATAACACGAATATTATCGACATATTATAAGTATATTAATATTAAAATGTTTGCCAAAATAAATCACATTAATAGTGACAATTGTAAAATGTAATATTGCAACAAATTAAATCATTTTATTTCGATCATTTATGTTATATATATATATAGAAATTTAACATTCTTTACAATAGTTTAAAGGTTTTGATTAGTATATATACAGTAATTTATGTTATACATTTTAATACCGGAGATTATTATGTATGTATATAAATATATGTATAATATATCATTAACATTATGGAAATAAATCAACAGAGAGGGAGAAGCTTAGGATTTTATGGTATTTCTTGAATGATGACTGAGGAAGAGGGGAAGAAATTGTAAAAAAAAATCTACGGGCACCGCGAAGGGATCATAATAGTAGGGAGTGAAGGTGGGAATAAGGATCGAGTGCGGAGAGGATATAGAATAAAGCTTCCGGATCTATTGCCTCCGGAGTGAGAGTGTAGTCGCGATAATATTGAAGAGAGGGATCTGATTTCATAGGGAATTGTTTTAGTAGTTCGATTAGAGAATGTTGGGTGTCGTTATAGTAATAGTAGCGGGGGCGGTGCAGACGAAAGGGGTATTCAGCTAAGAATTCTATTTTAGAGGATGCAGGTGAGGGCGGGGGTGGTATTTCTTCTACCTCTGGCGAACTGATAGGTGAATAATGAGTTGAGGGGAGAGAAGGAGATAAGGGAGGTATTGACTCTCAAAGGCTAGAATTCGTAAATGATTGTTCGGGTTCCCAAAAACTAAGGGAATTCGCGAACCGGGACGCCTGGCCGGACTTTCGAATGGGAGCCTCGGAATCCGCGAACCGGGACCCCTAGTCGGATTCTCGAGGACTAAGGTCGGAATCTGTGAACCCCGCCGGAAGAAAAGAGCCCCTGGGACGCGATGTATATTCGGTGTGAGTAGGTTCCGGGTAAGCGCGAGCCCGTCTGATTGCCCGCCTCCGTGACTGTTTTAGATTCGACCGATTACGGTGGAAGAATTTATTTTCCACTATAATTTAGATTTTCTTTATTTTATTTAATTAAACAATGAGAAAGCGAAATTCAGATAAAATTTATGTTTGGAAACTTACTACTTGTTGGACTGCTTGAAACCTTGGGTGAGTAGAGGTGGGTGGTCAGTCGAATAGTCAGACTCAAGGTGGTCAGGCTCCCCGGTCAAGTCGTCAGCCTCAAATGGAGTGCAGCGAATTTTCAGTTCTAAGGATTATCATTTTTTAGCGCTATCAATCCTGAGCACTATCGCTCGGAGACTCGGCACAACGTTAGAAATCGCTACGCGGAGTTGACTAACGTTCGAAAAACGGAGTTCGGAAAAAACGAAAACAGTGTGTTTTTCTTTCGACTTGCGGTTTTTATAGTGGATTTTCCACAAGAGAAATTTGGGCGTGGGTGGTTCAAAGGATGTTATTGGTAAGGTTCGTTCTTTAGAATTGCATGGGGGTGTTTCTTGATTTCTTACTGGACGAGTAGTTACCCTTTTTAAAAAGAATGTTAATTTAGGCGTCCAACTATTGGCTTTTTCCTCCTTGTCTCCGCTCAAAAGGATTTTAAGTTCTGGCAGAAAAGAGGGAGTTAGAATTTTTGGACGTTCTTATCTAGGAAAGGGGGAGAAAATTTATGTTTTCCAGCCCGCGCATTTCTTCAGGGTTGATAGGCGTGTTTGGATTCTAGAACAAATTTTATAATTTTCAGACGTGATGTGGTCCGGTTTTTGATAAACACTGGGTCCGTTTATGTATTTTTTTATTACTTGGAAAAGCAAACGCGCCCTCATCCCTTTCGATTAATCTAACTCGCATCTGACGCTTATCTGCACTCGTAAGGGAAATTCCATAAGTGCTCTTAAACTGTCAAGAGCCGAGTAAATATTTTAATTTTATTTTACTGGGGTCTGACCCCTGCCGAATTTTAATGATTTTAGTGTCCTAGGTTTTTCTGATTACAAGAACCAGATACCCTCGCGACGTGGAGATATTTATTTTTTTTCTCGCAACCTCTTAGATCCCAGATAAATCTCAGAGCGTTTCGTCTATCTTGTTTCTAAAAGGTTAGCGGGTAATAAAAACGTGAAATCCCCCGGACATAGCACCTGACTAGCCGTTTTATCATGATGACCGGTGTTTATATCTATTAAACCATAATAGCGGTGGCCATCCCACTCAACATATTTGTGAATAAACATTTCATCAATTACAAGGCATGCTCTGATAATTTGAATGTTTAGCTTTTACTTTAATCATTTCGAACGCTTCTGAGGAAAATCCTGAATCAGCATCTATATTAGAATACCATTTGCTTAATGTTTTTGGATGCGGTAAACATCCATTTAATTTTTCGCGTACATAATTATTTGCTTTTGGTGAAAAGAAATGCAACGAAACAGTAAATTTTCTAATATCTTCAGGATACTCTTTTGTTGAAGTTTTTTCTGCGTTTCTGTTAAATAAGCGGTTGAACACATTAATATTGTTTCCAAAATTTTTTTATAAAGCATCAACTTTTCTTTTTTCCAGTAATTTCTATTTTTAAGATTATTAATTACATCCGTCACGCTGGAAATTTTTCGTTGTTGGTATTGGTTTTGTTGTTGTAATTTACAGTAACAAATTCCCGTAACAAATTCTTATTTTCTAATTCTTGGATTCTTCTTTTCAAACATTGAACAATAGGTGTATCGTTCAATGATTGAAGGCAGGAATCATTTCTTGCACTTGCAGATTCCAATTCAATTGCTTTCTACTTTGCGTTGAGAAAGTTCCGTAATCTTGTCAATATTATTTGATGGAATTTTAGAAGCATTGTATCCAATCGGGACGGTGTGCAATCGAGATTGTGCCCAATCGGGTCCGTGTCCAATCAGGTCTGTGTCCAATCGAGTCCGTGTCCAATCGAGTCCGTGTCCAATCAGGACTGTATCCAATCGGGAAATACTATTGTAGTCCAATCGGGAAATACTACTGTGTCCAATCGCTTATGTGTGCAATCGGGACAGTCCCAACCTCTAAACAGATATGAAAAATGAAATGCCTCCTCTTTGAAATGGAGGTCCTCCATGGCAAAATGCATGGATTACAGCGCCGCTTGCGGCTGTATCAGTGCATTAAATGTTCCACCTGTGACGTAATTTCCAATTACAGATTTCTTACCCTCACCATCGATATGCTTTCTCCAATCCTCCATGGTTACAGTGAGGCCTGGTCTTACCATGGCTACCATGGCGGTAATGACGAGCCAGCTATCGGGATGTGCGCTATCGGGAATTTACTAAATTTTTATGTGCGCTATCGGGAATTTACTAAATTTTTATGTGCGCTGTCAGGATGTGTGCTATCGGAATGTGCGTTGTCGGGATGTGCGCCATCGGAATAATGCGCTTTTTACTTTGTGCGCTATTGGATTTATATGCCTTTTTTCTGAGCGATATCGAGATATGTGCCAATCGGGAATTTACTAAATTGTTATGTGCGCTATCGGGATGTGCGTTATCGCACCGTACGCTAACAATACCATCTCAATAGAATTAGATTAATGTGTAACTGGCGAGAAATAACTAGAGACGTAGAAGAATATATTAGTATATGCGAATTTTGTCGAATTATGCGAATGAAAAAAATAAACTAAGACAAAAATCTAATTATTACGGATACTCCGAAAAGGCCTTTCAAAAAATGTGCATTAGACATGATGGGACCCTTGTTGGTAACCACCAATGGAAACAAATATATTTTAACCTTCCAGGACCACCTTACTAAATTTAGCAAAGCCATACCAGTAAAAAACCAAGAAGCGAGTACAGTAGCAAAAGCTTCCGTAACAAAAATAATAGTGAAGTATGGTATATCCGAAAAAATTTTAACAAACCAGGGAACCAACTTCACGAGCGAAATGTTCAAGACTACCTATAAGTTATTAAAAATAGAGAAAATACAGACAACGGCGTATCACCCTGAAAGTAATGGAGTTTTAGAGCGCTTACATCGGACTCTCGCGGAATATCTGCGACATTACAGTAATGAAGAACAGACAGACTGGGATGAATGATTCCCTTACGCTATGTTCGCGTATAACACAATCCCGCACACCGCAACGGGATTTATTTCATTCAAATTAGTATACGGGCACCGAACAACTCTACCTACGACACTGACGAAATCACCAAAGCTTACGTATTCGTACGAAGACTACGCGCAGGAACTAATTGTAAGTGAAAGATTACATGCCACGAGCCAAATCGCACGAAAAAATGCCATACATACAAAAAAATCAGGCAATTACCTAGTAATACAAAAAAATCAGACAAAACCGTAAAAAAGAAGACTTTTCGCGAAGGAAACAGAGTACTGTTGTATAACGAAACGGTACGACGCGTAAGATCGGAAAAATTAGACTCCCAGTGGACAGGATCCCATACGTCATATTAGAGAAACATAGCGATGTAAATTATACAATTAAGCGAGAAAGAAGAAGCCAAAGAGTGCATGCAAATAGATTAAAATTATTTATCGAATAAAAGTATAAGTAACTCCAACAACCATAATAACAAAGAAAACAAAAAAAAAATTTTTTTTCTGCAGTATACAAAAAAAACTGCACTGTATCAATTAGGCATGCAGCGAGCGAGCGGTAGCAAGCAACTAATCGTCAAATAAAAAATGAAGGCACTAATCTGCCAGCAGCGAGGTAAGGATTCACAGAAAAATATTCCTTACTTTCAGGATTATGTGCATGTGGAAATGCACCGGCCAGGTTGACATCCAACACTCGCACCTTCGAGTGGGAGAACTTTATTCATAAATTGGGAATATACTGCGAAAAAAAAACGGCAAATAAACCAAGTGCAAACGGCGGAAGTTAATGATAAAGACGGATGTCAAGGCTCTCGAACTTAGACATCAGCATCTACAAGGATATTTGGAGAAAATCGAGTAATAATGCACGAGCGGTAATGTAGGGTACACGTGTATGAATATACATCGGAACGGTCAGCAAAACGCTTTTTGGCATAATAGATGCCGAAGATGCAAAAATAATAAACGAACAGTTGCAGTTATTGCACAATAATGAAAAAACCCTAAAGCATACCATGAAACACCAAGTAAAAATTTTAAACGCCACTATAGCCCACATCAACATACTTGAAGATATACTAACGTACAGAACTACCACTTACTCCGCTATTGAAAAGATGAGATAGAAATCCAAATGGTTATCCACGTGTATGTGGATACCCATGAATTTTACATGGTTTTGTATGGATTTATGGAACCATCTAAAATCCATGGAAATCCACATGCGTGTGGATAACCATCTGGATTTCCATCTCATCTTTTCAACGGAGTCTTGAACCCCACTCAAAGATTAGAATCGCAACTAGAAGAATTTATACAAAAAGTGGACATAAACGAATACTTTTTCAATTCTCATGGAGATAATGAGAGATTTGATTATGAAGACTAGAACCAGGAGACCGATCTCTGTAGTTTTGAGTGAGGCAAAAATCTGTCAAAAATGTAGTACCAAATGGTGGCGCTGGCGACAATGATTTACCGAAAACAATATGGAGTATAACGACAAGCATTTGACAATAAATGCAAATTTATAATAAAAATGTTAGCAATTTTACATTTAGAGTACTTATCTCAGTTTTCCTATACCAAACATACAACTGCGTACAGCCTAGCACCACTAGCACGACTGACTACGATAAATTTAGACTAGACAATTATATCTAGAGTTGGAATATATTCCGGTGTATCAGCATCGTCAGCGTCACCATTTGGTACTACATTTTTGACAGATTTTCGCCTCACTCAAAACCACAGAGATCGGTCTCCTGATTCTAGTCTTCATAGATTTGATACAGAACATTATGAACCATTTAATGTATGTTCAACACAACATGATAATACGCTTGCTACCCGTAGACGAGATACCGACAACACTTAAAGAGACAACGGCACAACTAATAAAGGGACAGTATTTTTCTTTCAAAATTTTAAAAAACTGGCCCAATATTTAGACGTACTTGACGTTGTACCACGACGACCTATACATATACACGATCTTACAATTCCTGCTCATAGCGTATCCTATGTATAAGTTGAATAAAGCAAAACCGTTACCTACACATGTATATAAAGATACATTTGTAGGAATAAAAATAGACCAGCCATTGTTAGCGATAGATAAGGAGAATCGTCAGTATAAGATAAGAGAAGATATAGATTTAAATACCTGCGTGAGGGAAAGAGACACATACACATATAAAAAGAAGTTTCCGACGTATTACACCGAAACACAAGCACCATGCGAGGTACAAACATACATACAAACACTAAGACACTTTAACCATTGTATACAGCAACACATATATTTTAACGTCACAGCATGGATAACGTTAACAGAACCAAACACATGGTTGTACTCTGCACCAACTGCGCAAGTAATAAATATAAATGCGATCATTCACCTGAGGAAAAAATTGTATTAAACGGCACGGGAAAAATAAAATTAAATAGCTATTGTAAACTAACCACACGTCACACTCACAACACAAAAATGTATCGAAACAAGCTATATACAAACATACCTACCGAATTATAATTTAACGTAGAATACAAAAAAGAAACTAGCCAAAAGAGGGTAGAAAAAACTATAAAACATACAATACAAAATTCTTTAGAAACCACACTAAGTTTAAGCTTAAAGGAAATAGAAGAAACCCTAGAAGAAGATAACAATAAATTCAAAAACAAATATTTTTTATATTCTACAGGAACTAGTCCAGGCAATAGGTAGTTTTACCTTGCAAAAGGTCAAGGAAACTTTATACTTGGCATAGTTCTTAAGTTTAGCATACTAATTAATACTCCGAGTTTTTGACCTTGAAACGTTGCCGCTCGCGCCGCCATATTGAAAAAATGGAGCAAAAAATCACTTTTTCACGAATATCTCGTCTCCGGTGTGAGATACGTGAAAAATAGTTATTATAAAAAATGTAAAGTATAAAATTCTCTACATTTTATGTTGTAACATTTTTTTTCTCAGATTAATAGTTTCCGAGATACAATGCGATAAAGTGGAGTATTTTTACCAATTTGTCAGAAAATTTCAATTTTCTCTGAAAATTTAAGTTAGTCATTAAATATTTTTTATTTTTTACTCCGCATCACCGTGGAGGTAAAGTAAAAGACGTGTTTTTTTTAATGTGGTTTCCCCAATGGGCCTAATCCACAATGCACTGTCCCAAGGAATAGAAGATCAGCGTTTTAATCTTTTCAATTTTTTAAATGGACCCGGTTGATCGGGATCGATTGGTTCAGCCTGAGAATTCTCTTCTTCTTCTTCTTTGATCATATCTTTATCATCTCCCATTTTGTTGGTGAAAAATTGATTAATTTCAAGAGTTTCCTCATCATCATTATCATCGTCTTCATCATCAAAGTCTGAGAGTACTTCTAGGACGTTTTGACACGATACTCCATTACAAAAAGCATATATAATAGAGCACTTTAAACCTATCTTCCTACATCCGCATGCTTGTTCACATCCTTTTTTGCATTTGCATGAAATAAATTTCAATAGTACTTGAGGAACTAGATCTTTCGTAGTTGTTATTGGAGTAAGGCCAATTTTACTGCGTTTCCATCCCCATTTTTCTGCATTTTTTGATCTGTCGTACCATAATTGAACTTGATAATAGGTCTGAAGCAAATGGTATTGTGCGGCATAACTTGTAGGCGGTAGGGACATTAAATTAAATTTACTTTTTGTAATAGATTAGACGAAACATTGATAGCAGAGAGTATCTAAAGCGATGTTATCATCAAAATTACTGTAAAGTGCGGTCAAGAATTTTTCGCCACCCGAGATGATGTCTTTACGATCTGCATTTTCATTCTTGAACACTTGAATAATTTTGTTTAATATAATGATTCGTACTTTTCGATCAGCTTTAAAATTTTTATTTTTTCTTGATTGAAAATTGCAAATGTGGTATCGCAACCACTGAGTGCATGCAGAAATAAGATATTGTCCGCAGCTATATCTTCATATTGTAAGCTTCGAGGAGAGTATATTTTTTCCACTATTTTTCCTTTGCCGGGTTTTCAAAAATATACATTTTTATGATGTCTTGCCAGCGCTGTCAAAAGAACCAGGAGATCTATATTTTCCCCTACAACAAAAACAGAATCATATGATGGAGATAAATTGATCGCTGTGTTGATAAAATGTATATTTTTGAAAACCGTGAAAACAGTGAAAAAATGCAGAAAAATGGGGATGGAAACGCAGTAAAATTGGCCTTACTCTAATAACAACTACAAAAGATCTAATTCCTCAAGTACTATTGAAATTCATTTCATACAAATGCAAAAAAGGATGTGGACAAGCATGCGGATGTAGGAAGACAGGTTTAAAGTGCTCTATTATATATGCTTTTTGTAATGGAGTATCGTGTCTTAGAAGTACTCTCAGACTTTGATGATGAAGACGATGATAATGATGATGAGGAAACTCTTGAAATCAATCAATTTTTCACCAACAAAATGGGAGACGATAAAGATATGATCAAAGAAGAAGAAGAAGAGAATTCTCAGGCTGAACCAATCGATCTCGATCAACCGGGTTCATTTAAAAGATTGAAAAGATTAAAACACTGATCTTTTATTCCTTGAGACAGTGCATTGTAAATTAGGTCTATTGGGGAAATCACATAAAAAAAACACGCCTTTTACTTTACCTCCACGGTGGTGCGGAAAAAAGTAAAAAATAAAAAATATTTAATGACTAACTTAAATTTTCAGAGAAAATTGAAATTTTCTCTGACAAATTGGAAAAAATACTCCACTTTATCGCATTGTATCTCGGAAACTATTAATCTGAGAAAAAAAATGTTAGGACATAAAATGTAGAGAATTTTATACTTTACATTTGTAATAATAACTATTTTTTACGTATCTCACACCGGAGACAAGATATTCGTGAAAAAGTGATTTTTTGCTCCATTTTTTCAATATGGCGGCGCGAGCGGCAACGTTTCAAGGTCAAAAACTCGGAGTATTAATTAGTATGCTAAACTTAAGAACTATGCCAAGTATAAAGTTTCCATGACCTTTTGCAAGGTGTTCAAGAATCATTGAATGTATTAATTTCGCGATCGGCTAGATGGCAGCATCCGCCGGGCGCCACGAACAAAGATTAACTAGGATCGGCGCATCGCGCACGCGCAGGCCCGACCGGCTCGGGAAGACGGACTTTTTTCAGTGTGTGCTATGGCTACCGTGTGTACATACGAGTGATCGTACATCAGGCAGCTTTTAGTGTTTCTCAGTTCGTGGATATTCTCATTCTGTGCTCTCAAAAATAATTAGTCAGCTCATTAGCAGTCACATCAGGCAACTCAAGTGCATCACCAACGTCTGCTCAGACTCACCACGTGTAGCGCAGGCCGGCGCCACGTGGTTCACACGGCTCAGGGGCATTAGTATTTATAGTATTTATAGATTAGTATAATCGACCCGAGCGAGTGAATAAACAGATTATTCTCACAGTGAAATCTCGTAAGCTCAGTTTAGACTACGTGCATAGACAATTTCATTTGAATAACCTCACTTTCAGTGATCGATTAGATTCGTTCTGATCAATGTAATATAATCATTAAATATCTATTTAATCATTCGTGAGCATTATTGTCACAACGTCCTCTCACCCTGCTCCCATCCGCAGGGTCCCAGCGATTTTATATTGCGTGAATCGCAAACACAAGGTAAAGCCATTTTTATGTCTCCATTGCCTGGACTAAACAGGGGACCATTATAATAATTGTAGTAATAGAAGTAGCAATAGTAGTGTGGATAGCAAAGAAAAATAAAACGCGTAGACAAAACGAAACGATAAACGAAAATCAGGAACAAAGGAACGATGCAATATTATATTAGAAAATCAGAACATGAACATTGTAAATTCTAACGCGAAAAAAGATAAAATTGTAAAATAGTTGTAAAGGAATTCGTTTTCTCATTTCTTTTTTCAAGGGGGGAGGGATGTTATAGGCCAGATTTCCCCATCCGATCTAGTGACCGACTTATGTAGGCCGCGATTAAGCATTCGGCGAAATATAATATGTAGCAAAATAAAAAGATCGCGCAACGCCGAGCGCGACAATGGAAAATGAACACAACGGCCCAATTAGAGCCGGATAATCGGAATTCGGACACAGCAGCCTTGCCAAGTAACAAAAATGCTGATTGGTAAGGACGCATCTTAACCCAGAAAACTGGGATTAAAAAAAAAGCCCAACACCAAGACAAGCTTAGTCATAATCAATCTGTCACGTGATTCCATCGCGTAACATTATTGTGAAATTAAGAAATCTCGTGAAGTTTATCTGTGAAATAAATTGTGTATACTATCCAAAATGTAAGTGTGTTATTAAAACCTCTAGCCCCTGGGAACGCGCAACCAAATAAACCGAGTGGCAAAGGTTGAGAACAACGATCGATTTATTTAACATAATTATAAGCAATAACAAAAGGCCAGTGCAAGGATCCGAACGAAGGACGGACTTCTACACGCACGGAGTGGCACGACACTTTTAAACATTAAAAAACATATTATTAATAATTTTATTTCCAAATATGTAAAATATTGATCTAATGCAAATCGAATATGAACAATCTTTCTAAAAAAATATGCACGGTTTATGGAAGGCAAAATTAAAATAACAATTTAAAAAAAATGCATCTCAAATCTTCTAATAATAATTTATCATCTGGCAAAGCATCATCCGGGAAATCAGGGTCGTCCACGCAAATAATATGAGGAATGTAGTAACAAAACCAAAAGATACATGAACTTCATGACAAGTGCAGCCAAAACTGTTGCGTGCAAGTGTTAGGCCTAACAAAAAATGTACATATTGTTGCGCGCCGCGCATCGCCCGATACATCCCTGAAGCGCCAGTCAGCTGACAGACCGATCGATATTATCGATCGGCCGGTTGCCATAAGAGATTTGTAATAAATAATTGAATTGAACGGCTGGTTGCCGAGAAATATTTGTAAATAAGATTAGATGACAGTTTAGCGTCGGACTTCTGCCGAGGAGGACATGTCACGCTTACTCAGTTTGGGCTTGTTCTGCAATAAAGTTTTCGAAATTCATTAAACGATTTGGTTTTCCTTCGGCGCGAGTGTGTGAGTGTGTCCGAGTGTTCCTACAGTGACTCGACGTAACATTTTGGGGGCTCGTCCGAGATCGGACGAGCAAGCGAGCCGACGGAAGTTTTCAGATGTCGAGAGGAATCCTAATGTCGACGACTCACTCGCCGAGAAAGACTCGCTCCCAGCAGTAGGCGGCGAGTCTAGCAGAAACGAGCGCGATGGAGGCTATCCTCCTGGTGTTACAGCAATTGCGTGAGGAGTGGAGACGGGAGCGGTAGGAGCAACAGAATTTCTGCGCCGAAATGGAGGTCCGTTTCGTGGAGCGTGAGGCAGCCTTCCGTCGGATGGAGAAGCGACTCATCGACACCCAGCTAATAATAAATCTACGGAAGTGTCACTCTCCGATTTTTCTGAAATTTGGATATGTTATAATACATAAAAAATTAAGAGACACATATTTTTTTTAGCGGCGGAAAAACATATTCCCCCAAAATGGGGGATAAAATGAAAAATTGCGATATCTTAGAGATTAGTGAAGCAATTTTAATAATTTTATGTTGTTATGAAAGTATCTTTTGATAAAAGACGAAAATCGGTCTAGGTATATTGGAGAGGGAGTGAAAATTAGGGGACCAACTATCCTTAAAGTGACCAATTTTTGGCTGCAAAAAATTAGTTTTGATTTAATCGAAGTTGAATCTATTAAAACTTCAAAAGGAAAGCTAATTAAGGAACACGTATTTTTTTTTTTTTTTTTATATAAATATTTGAGGGGTAAACAATCTTTATATTGCCGCTGTTGTGAGTGAAACACTCGCAACCAATAAATTAATGTGATAAAATATAGAATAGAAAATATTAAAATTAAAGTAAGAAAAAATATATAGCTCGCCGAGGAAGGCTGGCTATCACAAGGTGTCAGGTGACATATGCCTCGTGCGCTGCCGGCTGGTCATCGCACTAGTCAACGCACCAGCCACCTTAAGGAATTTAGCGAAGCCAGTTTAGCAACAATCATGCCACCGGAAAGGCATACTTGCGTTCTGGTAATTGTTGCTAAGTTCGCGAATATTTCCCGCGCGCCGGACGCGCGCAGGAATGACCATATATGGTCATACGGAAGGCCCGTTGCTCCACTATTATATCAAATCCGCGACACTATTTAAGCCGCTGCCGAACAGCGGCCCGCGGGATCAGTGACAGATAATCAAGTCGATACGTACGGCCCGTACGAGTATAAACAAAAGAGTTCGGGACTTAGCCGCGGCAAAACCTCGAGCGAGCAAAGACACGACGCGCTATCTTCGAGTCACGCGCCGTATCTAATCAACTCAGTGTAACACAACGCGGCACCTTCGCCGACCGCCATTTGTATATTGTATATCACAAACAGAATAAACCCTTTTATTAAATTAACGTAAAATCAGTGAGTCAGTGATTTGTGGACCCTGCCAACAAAAGCCGCCTTTTTCCGCAAGTTCCTACTCCTTGGGCAGCAACGAATCCATAAAGATCTTTTGTCGCACCGCAAGGTACGGCAAAAATCATTTGTTGTACCGCAAGGCGCTACACCGCGCTCGTTTGATATTGCGCATGAAATACCTTGTGAAACTATATTTCTGAACTGTTCGATCCTTTTAATATATTGGTATTTAAAGTCGCTGAATCCGAATCTGAAATCAGATTTTCAAAATTCAATATGGCGAATCCAATATAGCGGATGAAAACTCGAAAAATTGCTTGAATAGACAGTAACTCGACATACGACTTTCAAAATACTATAAAATCAACTTTTGACATTTATTGTTAGTTATGTGAAGTGAATTAAACATGTTAAAAATATTTATTGTTATAACCGCCGGCGTTAGCGTTGCTCGAGATGTACCGCGTGGAGGTCGCACGGTCGGATTTACATCTCTTCGGGGTGCTTGATTAGGGTGAGTCCCCTTGCCTCTCACCATTTTCTGTAAGTGTGTCAGAACACGATTCATTGTTAGAACGCTTAGGTAATGAAAGATTTTTTTTGTTATTTCAATTTTATTATTTTTTTGTCGTTCTAATTTTATTTTTTTGTGTTTTTATTTTATTTTTTTTTATTATTACATTATTTTATAAAATGCTGATTTGACGATTGAATTATTTTTTGAAACTTTTGCATACATGATATTTGTTTAAAAAATGTATTATGCACAAAGATTTTTTGCACCAAGCACATCTTATTACTGCACATACATTGCAGAACCCGCAAGATGTCTCACAATTTTTAAAACAGAAATCAACGGGGTTATCAAATTCCAACGGTTTTTCTTTTATATACCCACTTTTATATCATGAGTATTTAATGAGGTTTTGAAATCGAAGAAAAGCAAACCGATTGGGTATTAGCGATTGCAGTTTAATGACATTATTTTGATAGTGCAAAATGTCATAGTTGTGTAAAATGACATTATCTGAAAAATACCTAAAATTCTTCCAAGGTCGAAAGAAAAAGACATCTAGGGGTTGAATCATCCTCATTGTACTAAAAAGAATGGTTTTAATTAAAACGGATTTTCCAGACGTTGATAAAGTATTAAGCATTTCTGAATTCTGTCCACTCCAAGAATCTAACAATAAAATATTTTTATTGTTAGTTGATGGCAAGAAAACCTCTTTAAACCATTTTTGGACTAGGTTTGTCGTTAATTTACCTGAGAGGCAAATACATGGACATTTTCAGGAATGAATAAATTATTTTTTATTCTCGGGCCGAATATACCATCTTTTTCTTGGAGTACAATTAACAACGGAGATAATAAAGTACCATTAGCAGAAATAATAGGTTAAATCGTGTAATTGTAAGTCATTGAATTTAAAGATTGCGTTAGTACTTCGATTTTTCGTTCTCCTTTAAATGACAGAGTGCGCCCAGTATCTCTAAATTAAATCCAGACTGATCAGTATTAAATATATAACATTCCCTTACTTCTGAAATAAATCTGCTTATATCATCAACGAATTCAGTAGCTTGTTCTTTAAATTTAACTTGATCAAGTACATATTTTTGCGTTATAAACTTATTAACTTTTCTTGACACAATCTTGTACTTTGTTTCAAAAGTGTGGAGCCACTTCGATGATGCTGTGAATGAATCAGGAGAAAGTGAAAAGTCATCTCGAGCTTTTAAAGCCCATCTACGAATATCAACATCGTTAATCGTTATTGACTTTTCAACTGCTTCTTGAAATTGGGATATAACATATTCAGAAATTTTCTTCAATTTTTCATTCCCAGTTCCACCCTTTTCAAGTTGAGCTTCCCAATGATATAACTGACGCTTTGATTTTAATCGCTTAAATTTACTTTGAACGTTTTCAAAATTCACTTTTCTTTTCTTTCCTGATTTCCAATATTCAATGACTTTTCGTTTATATTCATCATCGACTTCATCAACATTGGAAGAGTCTAACAATAACTGTAAATCAGAAGATGTTTCATCCTCAAAATCAGAAATATCATCATATTTGATTAAAATAGGACCTTGAATATCATTTTCATCTTCAAAAATTAAGGTTTCATGTGTTTCTACAAAATAGGCATCATTCATTGAATCTTTTATTAAAGTTTCTAATTGAAAACTAAAAGTCCTCTCATCGTCGCTTACAGCAGATTCAAAACTGCGGTTGATCAAACGCTTCTTGCAAAAGCCGAATAATATTTTTAGGATTTATAGCGGACAGTGATATCGAACGGCGGAGAATTTCCTTTTCCATCAATTACGCCGCGCGGAGGCTACACAAGCAAACATGGCGTATCAGTGTTGTTCGGCGGGCCGCTTTTTCTTGCGCGCGCGCGTTGGCCCGTTGGTAGTGGGGGCTACTTCACTGGGGGCAATTTCTACTTCACCGAAGCCTCCGCGGTTGCGTCATATTTACGGGGGAAGGCGCGTTCGGTTCTGGATGGGTTGAGCGCGGAAAAAGATAAATTGACATTTTCGGAGTTAAAATCTGATTTGGAGTTGCGCTTCGGTAAGAGCGAATTAGCGCAAAATTTTTATCTGCAATTCACCAATCGAAACTTCTTCCGGGAGAGGATTATGCCGCGTTGGGCGCGGATCTCGAACGCCTTTCCCGAAAAGTCTATCAGAATTGTCCTCATGAGATGCGCGATAAAGTTGCTTGCGCTTAATTTGTGGCTGCTCTGTCGGACGATTTCGTTAAGTGAACTCTCCAAGTAGAGGAGATACCTTCGCTTAGAATAGCGATTGAATGGACCAGAACATTAAAATTTATAAATGAAAATAGTTTTGCGCGAAAGCCGAAGAAGCATAAGGGCGTGAATGAGAGTGGCATTCACTTGGACACAATTCAAATAGACATCCCAGAGAACATTATGACGTCTTAAAGACGTCTAAAAGACGTCTTATATTTCTATAAAACGTCTTATAAAACTATCAGAAAGACATCTTTTAGACGTCTTTAAGACGTCTTATAACCCGATTTAAGCCGTTTTTAAGACGTCTTATGACCTGATTTAAGCCGTTTTTAAGACGTCTGAAAGACGTCTAATTTTTTTTATTTATGACGTTTTATAGACGTTCTATTTTTGTCAAATTTATGACGTTTTGTTTTATATAAAAATTATTTTAGACATCTCTGGCGAAAAAATTTTTACGAAGTTCTAAAAAACTACAAAAATTACAAAAGTATTCCAATTTGAGCATTTTTTGTAGTTTCTACAGAAAAATGCTAAATTTGAAACACTTTTGTAAATTTTTGTAGTTCTTTAGAATTTTGTAAAAAATTTTTCCGCCAGGGATTCCAAAAGCTAGGTTTATTATTTTTTATTTTTATTTATTTTAAATAAAATACTTTATACTTATATTTTATTATTTTTATTTTATTATTAAAAAAAATTTTTTTATGAATAAAAAATTTTATATTATATATTTCAATTTCATTTCATGTTTTCGTGATTGGAAGTTACAGAATTTTACAGAGATACTGGATTCAGTCACATTTTACAGCAACTTAAGCGCAACACTATTATCATCCGATTTATTAATTGTCAAACTGTTGTCAGAAACGTTGTCAGAAAGGTTAATTATTTCCAATAACAGTCTACACACGCGATACGTACGAGAGATAAAAAATTGTGTTGTATTAACGTATCCACACGCGGCTGCGTTACACAGCAAACCGGGACAAAACGTTCCAACACACACGCGATACGTGCGAGAGTTTAAAAAATTGATACGGGATAAGCACGTCGATCAACTTGATCGCATCACATGGCAGATTTGGTTATGTGCGTCATTCGACGTTTTAAAGACGTTTTTCTAAGACGTCGTAAAGACGTCTAAATGGCGTCTCAAATAAGATGTCTTTAAAAAAGACGTATTTTAGACGTCTTAAGAGAGACGTCTAAAATAAGACGATTTTAAGACGTCATAAAGACGTCTTTTGGTAAAGTCTCAAAGATGTCGCTTTTAAGTCTTAAAGATGTCTTTTAGACATGCGTGTTGTCTGGGACGGTGCATTTGGACACGATACTTTTGGACACAATATCTTGCGCACGGTTCAAATGGCCACGGTGCATCTGCACACAGTGCATTTG
The DNA here is from genome assembly GCF_013373865.1 of Monomorium pharaonis. Taxonomy (NCBI): domain Eukaryota; kingdom Metazoa; phylum Arthropoda; class Insecta; order Hymenoptera; family Formicidae; genus Monomorium; species Monomorium pharaonis. Next base: position 12,982,398 of record NC_050467.1, read on the forward strand.
TACCCTGTGCATTTGAACACAAAAGAAATTTTATTAAAAATGTACCAGTTATATGCACACGTAAAATTTGACCATTGGATATTTGCACACGAAAAAATGGCCACCGTTCACTTGGACACGTAAAAGTTGCACACCATTCATTTGCACACCGCTCACTTGCACAACATTCACTTGCACACCGTTCACTTGCCCACCACTCATTTGTACACCAAGAAATGCGCACCGATCATTTGCACACAAAAAGATGCGCACCAATCATTTGCACACGGAAACATGCGCACTGATCATTTGCACACGGAAAGATGTACACTGATCATTTGCACACGGAAAGATGCACATCGATCATTTGCGCACCGTTCAATTGCACACCATTTAAGTCGCAAACCCATGTGATGCAGTGAATGCTTTACACACACACACACACACACACACACACACACACACACACACACACACACACACACACACACATACACACACACACACACACACACACACATACACGGAGGGGGGGTGCAAGTGGGGCCTTCGGCTCCCCTCTCGCACCAACCTCATCCAAGTCGCCAACCCATGTACACATTGCAAACGCAGCCATAATGTATGAATATTTAATATGCATTTGATTGAACGGTGTGCAATTGAACGGTGTGCAACTGAGCGGTGTGCAATTGAACGGTGTGCAACTGAGCGGTGTGCAAATAAACGGTGTCTAAAAGCACCATGTCCAAATGAACGGTGTGCAAATAATCGATGTACATCTTTCCGTGTGCAAATGATCGGTACGCATCTTTCCGTGTGCAAATGATCAATGTGCATCTTTCCGTGTGCAAATGATCAGTGCGCATCTTTCCGTGTGCAAATGATCGGTGCGCATCTTTTCGTGTGCAAATGATCGGTGTGCATCTTTTTATGTGCAAATGATCGGTGCGCATTTCTTGATGTGCAAATAAGTGGTGGGCAAGTGAACGGTGTGCAAGTGAATGGTGTGCAAGTGAGCGATATGCAAATGAATGGTGTGCAACTTTTACGTGTCCAAGTGAACGGTGGGAATTTTTTCGTGTACAAATATCCGGTGGTCAAACTTTACGTGTGCATATAAGTGGTGTACATTTTTAATAAAATTTCTTTTGTATCCAAATGCATCGTGTGCAAATGCATAGTGGCCATTTGAATCGTGCGCAAGATATCGTGTCCAATAGCACCATGTCCAAATGCACCGTGTGCATTTGAACCGTGTGCAAGTGCACCGCTCCCGTAAATGAGGCTTGTCGTACGAGCGAAAAGAAAAATAAAATGGAAAGAGAAGAGCGTAGGGAGGAGAACGGGAAAAGGATTACGAAGGGAAAGGAATGCTGATCCTGTGGAGAGGTGGGACATTTTCGGGATGAATGTCTCGGGAATATAGAAAGTACTTCTTAGTTTTTCTCGGTAGAAAGGGATCAACTTTTTTTAGAAAGGGGGAATACTTTTTTTTTAAGTTGCTGTTGTCTGTTTTGTGATATTTTTCAAAATTTGTTGCGGTTAATTTGAAAAAACTCTGTCTGAAAATTGACGTAGGAAGCAGAAGGAAGGGAAAAAAACATTAAAGAAGACCGTCTCGCTCACGGTTTTCGACCGTGGTTTCCTGTGAGACTATGCAAATGTCGAGAGGGGGACAGGGGTGTCCTTACAGGGCAAGGGTCCACAGTAGTTACCTCCCCCTTATCTGAAGAAGAAGAAAGAAGCGCACAAGACTCGGCGGAAGAGGAGCTCGGGGACGACTGGAGGATTCGGACTCGAAAATTCTTTGTGGGAGCCTGGCCAGCTTCACAAAAAAGGGAGCCCGTGGAAAACCTCCCTGGAAGGAGAGGACTTTGGTGGACGTGGCTTGGTAACTCGCTGCAGCACGAGGAGGGCAAGAAATCGTCTTGGAACCAGAGAACGTCTTTTTCTAGAAGAGGTGCCGCAAGCTGCTTTTCGGATTGTCAGAACGACAATCCAGAAGAGGGGAAGCAGAATGTTACGTCGAGTCATCGTAGGGACAATATTTATTACCAAATGATGAACATAATAAAGAAACATTTGAAAGTAAAGTTTTGGCAATGTACATGGACTTAGGTCTAACCAAAAAAGAAAAAGAATTTCTTCGAATTTATAATAAATGTTTATTCGGAAATAAACATTATCATTATGTGAAAATTCAGGCTGCCAAAAAGAAATGTTACTCTCAAAATGTAACTATGACTAAAAATAGTGCTAAAGTCAAATTGCAATTTTTGCTAAATTACACATCTCAAATTATAAAATCATTACCAAACCAAGATTTTCACGACATAGGCACAGAGCAATTGATTTTACATAGAATAAGGAGTGGATGGTGCTTTTGACCAACAAAATTTTAAACAAAAGTGGACAACAAATAACGACAGCGATGATACAATAAATATGTCTGATAGATATTTATAACATGTTATGTACCAATAATATTGACAGTCACGATAGAAATCGTGTTTTACGGAAAAATGATAAATCATCTATAATATTGTTACACACATGTTTGCGGAAATGAATGAAACACTCTCTCACTCTTAATAAACAAGCGGATTTATTCTGAAACAGGCAATACACGTCTACTCGAGTGCGAGACCGAGATTTAACCCTCGTTTTATCGGCGTTGTCAAGCCGACGACAGTTGACAACGTTCCTCCTGGAAAAATCAATATAATTAGAACAGCTGACCGATCAAACAGGCAGGGGCGTAACACTGCTCCCCTCCTTCAAAAGTTGTCGTCCCGACAACTAGGTATCGAAGAAAACTTCTAGCTGCGATGCTCCAGAAGCCACGATCTTATTCTACCTCAGGCTGCTGCCTGAGTTACCGAATCCATCGTTTCTGGTTCCAACATCCAGCTTTATGGTAAAATCTTCAAGCCCGCGATGTTCCAGAAGTCACGACCTTGCTCTACCTCAGGCTGCTGCCTGAGTTACCGAACCCGTCGTTCCAGGCCCCAACATCCGACTTTCTTCCGCAAAGATTCTCCTCGGGATCCTCTCCAGCCGCGATGTTTCAGGAATCACGACCCTGCTTTACCTCGAACTGCTGTCCGAGTTACCGAGCCTGCCGTTTCAAGTTCCAACATCCAGCCTCGGAAAGGACTTCCCTCTTCGGCGGTGCCTCCTCTTCATTTCTTCGGACAAGAAGGGGGTAACTACCGTGGACCCGTCGTCCTAAAAGAACTCCTCAAGTCCCTGTTTCGGCATTTGCCCTTCGTTCCACGGGAAAATCACGGTTCAAAAACCGTAGGCGAGGCAGTCTTCTTAATAACTAAAAGATTCTCTTGTGTGGACAGAGAGGGTCATCCTCGAAGATCCCACGGAACAGTTTCCAAGAGAATCCTTCGCCCGGCCCGCCTTTCCCTCCACGACGAGAGTCTCTGAAAAATTAAACAGAAACAAAGGCAGAAAACAAAAACAATTTTACTTAACTTTAACTGTCTTAATTTCTAAAGAATTTGGGCACTGACTTTCCAATCAACGAATTTCTTCCTACGCGCTTTCCTCTCTCTTTTGCCCTGAAGCCTCTTTACAAACGAAACGGAAATTTCCTGACGCCCTTTCCGAAAAACTACTCTGATTTATTGATTTTAAAGTTTTCGCGCGTTTAATCGCCACCCTAAGCAAAGCTATCCCCTCCACCTGAAGAGTTCTCTTAATAAATCCTTCCGAAAGCGCGGCGACAAATTGCGAGCAAGTTATTTTATCCCGCACCTTGTACGAGCATTCAGGATAAGCTTTCCGCGAAAGCCGCTCTAGATCCGCGCCCAACGTCGCAAAATCCTCGCCCGTATTCTGCTTTCGATTTGTAAATTGTAAGTAGAAATTTTGCGCGAGCTCACTTTCCCCGAATCGCAACTCTAATTTGGATTTGAGCTCCGCGAAAGAAATCGAGTCCCGTCGACATAAGAGTCCAAAACGGAGCGAGCCTTTCCTCGCAAGCAAGAAGACAGAACAACCGCCTTTTCTGCTTAGGTCCAACGATTTGCGACCGCGACAAGCGAAAACTGAGTAAGAAACTCGCGCAACGGAGCCGACCCATCAAAGGTGTCGGGTTTTAATTTTAAGCCGCTCGCACGTACATCCCCGCACGCGCACATGTCCGCTCTGAACAAAGAAACATTATTGGGAAGACTTAGCTGTGTGTCTCAGGGAAACTGTAGCCGCTGCAGCGTCTCAACGAACTCCCGCTGCTGACGCGTCTGCTCCTCCTCCCTCCGCGCTTGGCCCTCTCGTAACAGCCGCATTTCCTCCAAAAGCGCTTTGAGGATCGTCCCCGTCTGCTGCTCCGAGTCCCGCAAGTTCGTCTGGGCATCCGCAGGGGCTGGACTGTGAGAACGGGTCACGACGGGGGAACGAGGAATAGACATCTTTCGTTTCTTCGCACTTTCACTCCGCGCTCTTTTCACTTAAAACTCGCGCGCGCTTCACAGGATCCGACGAACGGATCCCGGACAAGCTCCCAAAATGTTACACGCACGTTCGCGGAAATGAATGAAACACTCTCTCACTCTTAATAAGCGGATTTATTCTGAAACAGGCAATACACGAGCGCGAGACCGAGATTCAACTCTCGTTTTATCGGCGTTGTCAAGCCGACGACAGTAGACAACGCTCCTCCCGGAAAAATCAATATATCGATCGGTCAGAACAGCTGACCGATTAAACAGGCAGAAGCGTATTTTGTAACAATATTTTGCAGACCACTTTAATTTAAATTTGCCAAAGAAATGTCATCCAACACTTTGGAAAAATTTATCATTTTTATATGAATAAAATTGACAATCTGCAGTCCTCAGTAAAAAATAAATCAGATAAATATTTCAAAATTATTCATTCTTTATATTGTACTATGATTGATGAAAAAGTTTGTAACGTGTTGACGGATCAAAAATCGATGACATCCTGTAATATTTGTAGAGTAAGTCCAAAATATATAAATGATTTGCAGTATATAAAAGAACTAAGAATTATAAGTTTGGTTTATCCACTCTTCATTGCTGGATACGATTTATGGAATGTTTATTACACATTTTATATAATTTATATTTTAAAAAGGGTTGTGCTAAAGGATGTAATAAAATTTACAAAAAAATAAAAAGAAACAAGTTCAAGAAGTTTTAAAATCGCAATTATCTATAATGATTGATGTTGTGAAATAAGGATTGGTTCCAGCAATGACGGCAATACTGCTAGACGATTTTTTTCGAATCCTGCGATTATTTCCAATGTACTTGTTATCAATCAGGAACTTGTACAGAGATTTGGAAATATCCTACATGTAATGACAAGTAGTTTTACAATAGATTTAGAAAAATTTGAAATATATGTCAGAGAAATTGCAGAATTGTTTATTAATTTATGTGGGTACAGAATGCCACCTTCTGTACATAAAGTGCTACTACATGGAAGTGATATTATGCGGAAGTTGATTTTACCTATTCGCTATTTTTCAGAAAAGGCTCAAGAATAAAATATATAAAACTGCTAGACGCTATTAGAGTAGAACTTCGCGTAAAAGCAATAATAAAGACATAATGAATTATCTTTATATTTTACCGGATCCTATTATTAGTGCTAATAGATTACAAAAATATATAATAATACAAGAATTATTAATTGAACCAAAAAATTTAATCAAGTGGATCGATCTAAATGATATTAATGATAACTATAATAATGTTAACAGCATTTCAAAAGATTCACATGATGATAATATTTCAGAAAATTTAGATATTAAAGATTATTTTGAAACTCTTGAAGAAGATTATATTGTTACTGAGATGGAAATAAAATAAAAAGTTGCATTTATTACAGAAAATAAAATGATTTCCTAGACACTTAATAGATAGGAAAATCAAATTAAAAATTATGTAAAAAAATTCAAAAATACAAAAAATATGAAATATAAAAATATAAAAAAAAAAACATTTTTAAAATACAAAAAAATAAATACCTTTTCTTGGACTGGTACCTTGTCACTATGAAAGGGTTTATAATTGCATTAATTTAACATTTAATTAAAGTTGCAATTGAACCAAATCTAATTACCATTTGATTTGACTGTTTAAAAGTAATATTTATTTTTATTTAAAAATCAGGAAATATATATAGGTATATATGAAAAACATTTTATATGTACACAGATAACTATGTTTTCCATATTGGATCTATTATTATTAACTTACAATTTTTTTTAAATTTAATCAAAATCAGCGATTACGCCATTTCCACAAAAAATAATCAAAATCTGATGGTGGATTCGTAATCAGCGTTCTTCTACATAGCCATTTCTATCAAAAACCGATAAAAAATACTCAAAATCGTGAGCCATCATTTTGAAAAAGTATCGTCAAAATCGGATGGTGAATTCGTAATCAGCGACCTAAAAAATCTCTGTATATCAATTTTCAAAAAATTAATTGTAGAATTCATAAAATTATCGATTTTTATCCATTTTTTAAATATTTCGCTCACTCGGCGTTGGAGCGTACACAACGCGTCAGCGGTAACAACGAAACCTGAGACGACGCCGATACTTACCGCGACAAAGCTGATTGCCGCACCATGCAGCTTATCGCCGTATTAATGTAAGTCTGACACATATAAAATTGTAACGCGAATTAAGCGTAAGACAAAACAAATTGTTAAGCAATTGAAGCGAAATATCGATTGATCTCCAGTAATTGCGATTACTATAGGAAAAAGCTAGAGTAGCTATCGAAATAAAAACGCGAATGTGCCAGCGTAACGTGATACACAATATCACGATATAGCGAATTAAGCGGCGACGCAAACAGCGTACGCATATAATAATTGAACGTAAATGTCCGCCGAGCAAACTAGCATCGATACGGCGCTTAACGTAGTACAAGACGCGTTAACGAAAATATTTGATAACGCGATTCGAGTTTTGGATAGTCAAGCGAACTCTTCAAATATTATGACCGAGCGCGTGTTTTTGATATAGGGACGAGACTTTAATTTAATAGACAACGTCACGACCGACAATATGGACGTATGTTCACCAACGCGGATAGACGTAACTACGTGCTTTCCTCCACATGCGTCGCGTAATTCGGGAAGAACCTAAAGAAGAAGTGCAAGAGCTTCGAAATTCAAGCGAACAAAGTGAAAATACACCGGCAGCGCCGTAAATAAGTAGACGACCGATATACCCCATGGAAAACATGATGCTCCATAACTTATTGTTTGAGATTCGCGAACTCCATTACCAACTCGACAACCGGCACGAAGTAAATCCGCCGTCGAGGGTAATAACGACCAAAAATACAAGACGCCCTAATAGCAACGCGCTAGATTTTTCGTATGGGCGATCGCACAGAGACATGCAGCACCAGCGCGGAACTAATACGCAGTATTTGAGCTTAAAAGAAAGCCGAAATATGATTCCCGAGATTAATGGAACTTTGAGAGATCGAGTACGTGAATTTTTGAATGCGAGCTCCCGAAAAATATACACCCGTTGGACAAATATACACTGCTCGACGCAATATTATACATCAAATTCAAAGGGAAAGCAATGATGGATTTCCACACCTGTGATATAGAGTTACGATAAACCAAAGAGAAAACTAGAAAACAAGTATCTAGGCAATCGTAGCACCGTCCACCTGCAGCTCGAATTAAACTCCTTAAAACAGAAGGCGAACGAGATCGCCTAAGACGGCGAGTAAACAATTTTGCCATGGAACTATACGAGTCCATGAAAGAAGGAAAACATCACATTATGGAGCAGCAAAGAGCGATACTCGAGAGCATCAAGGAACAAGCTCTCTACAATTATCAAACAGGGCTACACGAAAAAATAAAGTTGTTGGTTCAAGCTCAACAATATAATACGCTACAAGAGGCTATCGCAGACGCGAACGCGGAAGAAAAAGTCAAGGGGGCAAATATGCGCATCAACAGCAGTAAGCGGAATGTGCCAAATGACTAACGAAATAACTGTGTTCCGATCATCTGTTGCGGAAAGTGCGGAAAGATCGGACATGACGGACGAGACTGCCGAAGTAGCAGATACGCCAACCAGTTCGAATTATCACGGCCCGAAGGGCGACCTTGGGTAAATGTAGTATAGTTACAATGTAGCTATAGCAAGAAAACGGGTCATAGTCAAAACGAGTGCTGGACCCTACATGGTTGATCCAAAAAAGGGGACTGTCTCGATTGCGCACATAAGCGATTGGACACAGCAGTATTTCCCAATCGGACGCAGTCCCGTTTGGACACAGTTCCGATTGAATACGGACTCGATTGGACACGGTCCCGATTGCACACCGTCCCGATCGGACATAGACCCTATTAGACACAACAGCGATCGGATACATAACGTTTGAATTGGACACCGAACCAATTGCACACGGACCCGATTGCACACGGACCCGATTGCACACCGACCCGATTGCACACGGATCCGATTGCACACCAACCCGTTTTCACATGGACCCGATTGCACACAGACCTGATTGCGCTTTGACCTATTTGCACACGGACCCGATTACACACGATACGATTCCGCATTGCAGATACATGGGTTAACGATTTGGACGGGATGGGTGTGGGAGAGGGGCAAAGTCCCCACCCTGTGTGTATGTGCGTGTGTGCGTGCGTGCGTGCGTGCGTGCGTGCGAGCGTGCGTGCGTGCGTGCGTGCGTGCGTGCGTGTGTGTGTGTGTGTGTGTGTACAAAGCATTCTCTGCACCATATAGGTTTGCGACTGCAAAATATTTATAAGAAGGAAAAATATTTATTAATTATGATATTTATTAATTACGATAAATATTTTGTACAATTGTCTGAGTTTGCCAGGTATAAAAAAAATTATGAGAATTATTTATGAAAGTATTTAAAATAAATATTTATGCTATTTTTATCAAAAAATATATAAAATATTTCGAGTTCATATACGTCTGGTGGATTTAACGTTTTTTTTCTCGTTGTCCTTGTAAGGAAAATAATTAAGTAAGAGGAATCGTATTCTAACGGTCGACGAGACCAAGAAAGACCAAGAGTTTGTAGAGGATCGCTCTATCGTCACGCACAAGTTCGTGAGATATAGCGACAATTTAAAATTTTATTTTTGAGGAATAATAAATACATAAACCGAAGGAAATAGCCATCAAATAAATGCATAGTTTTCCATCTGTAAACTATTTCGGAGCGACTGTTGGATATGATTTAATTCTTTTGGGAAGTCTGGCGCAATGTCGAGTCTAGAATAGAAAAATAAATAATAACTTTATTACCGAACCATACTCTAACAACGCCCTGGATTGGTACCCGACGCTAGCAAAGGAAAAGGGAAATATTGAAACTCAATGAAATTAAAGTCTTCAAACAAGGAATCTCCGGAAACTATAAAAATTTATTATTCAAATCAAAAACGCTGTCCGCGCTCAATCAATAAAAGTACGTTTCTCACTAAATAATCTACAGGAAGACATAAAGTCCCTTTTTTTTGCTTGTTTGTATGAGTGACCTAAAGATAAAAGGAGCGAAAATTATAAAAACCCCTCTCCTATACTTAAAACCCAAACTAAATTAAGCGGAGACGAGAAGAGATGGACCAATAGTATAGTTGATCATCTCTACGAAATAATAATTTCGCGAGTTTTCAATAGACAAGCTCCATAGGTGGTTTTGGAAGGGCCTACCAATCCAAGAATGACACCGCCTACACCTCAACCCTTCCCTTCGAGAAATTTAGTATAAAATCGCGATCTCAAAGACCGCGAGCAGCTTTTTTCCCTTTTTGCTTTATATCGTGAGACAGAGTCCGCGTAAGTCCGCATCTCGCCGAGTCCGAGTGTTAGTGCACAGACGAGATTAAGTGAACACTGAACTCAAGTGAAGTAAGAAAACTCCATCACTTCTGCGACCGGAGGACTGACTAGTCGTCAAGTTCCATCCACTTCGACTCATCCTTGGCAGGCTCCATCCTCCAGGACTCATCCTCCAGCTGCGGCTTCGAGTCTGACAACCCCTATCTACTCCGACAACTAGTAAGTCCCTAGACATAAATTTTCACCGGGTTCCGATTTCCGTTGTGTAAAATAAAATTTAAAATTATAGTGGACGATAGTTTCTTCCACTGTAATCGGTCAAACTTGAAAAGATCACGGAGACGGGCGATCAGGCGAGCTCGCGATTATCCGGACGCTACCAAACCCACTTCGCGCTCAAAGGGCTTTTCACCCTCGACGGAAATCGCGGACTTCGACCCTGCCCACCGAGAGTCCGACCGGCCATTCCGGTGCGCGGATTCCGAGACGGTCATTCGATAGTCCGACCTGTTCCAGTGCGCGAATTCCGAGGCTGTCGCTCGAGAGTCCGACCGGCTGTTCCGGTGCGCGCATTCCGAGGCTGACGTTCAACCTTCCGAAGATAGCGTCCAAAATTTCGCCCCTAGCGTTCAGGATTTCGAACAATCCACGGTCTCGGATCCTAACACTAAACAACTTTCTTCACCTCCTCTCTCACCTCACTATTCTCCTATCAGTTCGCCCGAACCAAAAGAGGTTCCTCCGCCACCTTCACCCGCACCATCCCTTGAATTTTTAGCCAAATTCCCCCTTCTACCTCCCCATCCACGATATTATTACTACGATGGCACCCAAACCTCATTACTCAAAGTTATAGAACAATTCCCTCTAAAAATTGATCCCCTTCTCCACCATTTCCGCGAACTCACAATTAATCCGGAAGCGATTGATCCGGAAGTACTTTTGAATATTTTACCCGCACTCGCTCTTAAGGATCCAATCCTAGTATTTACGCATTATTATTATGATCCTTTCGCTATTCCAGCTGATTTTTTTACAACTTCTTCTCCCCTTCATACGCCACCATAAAAGAACTACCCTAAAACTCACATCTCCCTCCGATTTAGTAAAAGTAAATAATAATTATATGATAGATGCTAGATGTTAGCCGATTTTTAGATTATTTGTTATTATGTCAGTCGACCTTTTAAATTATTATTTTGTAATCATGATAGCTGATTTTTAGAATTATTTGTAATTACCTTAGCCGATCTTTTAAATTATTATTTTGTAATTATGATAACTGATTTTTTTAGATTATTTTGTAATTAGGATAGCCGCTTTTCAAAAATATCATTCCGTAATTATTATTTTGTAATTATGATAGCCGATTTTCAAAATTATTTCTTGTAATCATGCTAGCCGATTTATATATTATTATTTTAAAGTATGTTGCCCGATTTATTCAAATTATTATTCTGTCATCTTTTTCATTTGTCAGTATTAAAATTCTTATTTTGCCATTATGTTAACCAGCACTAAAATTATTATGTCCATACAAACCTATCCACGATCATACTAGCACTGTTAATAATATCTTTATAAAGAACCACGACTTCAGCGCTTATTAGTGTACTTATGTTAGAATAAAATCTTTGCATATAGTTTTAAAAAATTACATTGGTTAATTAATTTCAAAGACCACCCCCAGATCTCCACTCCCTGATCAAAGATTGCACCAGGTCCAATTCCGAGTTAAAGTGATTCAATTCACTGACTCAAAACTTGGACCACGAGCGCATGACCCAGAAACAAGGTTACAGCGGGCGTGAAAGGGCACGCTGACTCATATTCTGCATTGTAAAAAATGCGTTCGACCCGAGGCACCTACCCCTTCTTAATTTGCGTGCCTACGGGAATTGTGTAAGTTTTGTTACGTCCTTTCTTACCTTACCTGCGTATTCGAAACAAATTAAATCTCTTAAAGCTGGACGTAACAATACCATAAACATTTTTCAGTACATTTTAAAAATATATTTTATATATTGTTAATATTAATTTTTGTATCATTTTTAAATGGTTTATGAAAAATGATTATCTAACTTTTAAAAAATATTTTTTAAAAATAAATTTGTAAAATATTTATGAAACTTTATGATAAATTTTTTGTGCTATCTAGTTTTTGCATTATTCTGCGATGCAAAATCGTATCGTGTGTAATTGGGTTCGTGTGCAAACGGGTCGGTGCGCAATCGGGTCCTGCTTTTAAAATATTACTTTGACATTCAGATGCTTTATAGTTATAAAAATCTATTTTAATCACAAATATGTTTTTCAAAAAAGTTTAAAAAATTAAAATATTACATTAAAAATTAAAATTATTATTAATTATAAGTTTATTTAAGTACAAAACGTTTAAAATATACATACATTTAAATAATAATATAAAATATGCGTAATGTATAAAATTAAAAATGCATAAGTACTAATAAATATTTCCTAAATATTTCACAAAAATATTATATGCTGTCTGGCACCATAATATAATGGTTCATTTTGGTTATAATTTATATCGTTATCTTCATCATTTTGATATTCTTCATTTTGGTTATTATCTTGATTATCCTTTTCGTCATTATTCTGTCATCATGATTAATATTTCCATCTTTAATGTAATATATAATTAGGAAGCATTAACCTCTTAGTTGCCGAATTAGGGTTTTGAAAGAGAAACAAGTAGGAAGTATACTTTCCACTGGCAATGAAAGCGTTAAAGAATTAAATAAAATGAGAAGATTGCTAATATATTGTTAGAATAATTATTTTCAAAATAATTACTTTCTTCAGAACTGTCCCCAACATCTTTATCAGTATATTCGTCACTGCTGTTATCATGATGAATGCTTTTAATAATAAGGCTAGGATTAGAATAGTGGTAATTCGTTACTTATTGAAAAAAAGCATGACTTTATTCGTTATATAACGAAAAACAAACGAGTTATCTTTTTCCCAATGAATAATTCGTAATGGTAACAAATTATAAAAATAAAAAAATAAAAAGTAATGGTAAAAATTACCTTGAATTATTTGATGCAACCTGTGCATGTTGGATGGGTATATTAACATTTCTATTTTCTAGAAAAGGTTTTAATCGTGTATTTTGCTGAAACGTTTTTAAATTTTAAATTTTAATTTAAATTTTTATAGTAAAATTTTCTTTGCTAAAAGTATTATTTAAATGACTATTTTATATTATTTTTAATGTATTTCCTTTCATTACATGAAATCTTTAATGTACAGTACTATTCAGTAATGCCTGGATTTCTATTTTTCTGAATTGTAATATTTCTGTTGTGTTTTCATATGTAGATGGTATTGTTTCATATGTAGATAGGCTAACCAATGATAAAACATTTCCAGGCATTATTGAATAGTACTGTATTTCTGATACATGCTGTTATAATAAACATAGTTAAATAGTTGACGCAATTAGAAGTTATTAAAGAATACATAATTTACATTAAATATTATTTTTCAAATTGGCAACTTCAGCTTAATATCTTACAAATTGTTGATGGAAATAATGCTAACAATACGAAATACATTGAAAAAAACAATTACGGATGATGTTGCTGCACATTTTAATTGGACTGGAAAGAGAAGTAAACGATGTTTTAAAGATTTAAGCTTGTCAAAAGTGATTATGCGTAAGTATTTTTTAATTTAATTTAATTGTTCTTTATTACTTCAAATAAAAGATTTCGTCGAAACATTTACATATATCAAATAATAACACATATCGTTCTTTTAAAATCTCTTACAATTAACATTTTAATAATTAGTGCTCTATATTGTATTCTTTATGATTTATTTAGATATATATTTTAATTGAAATATTATATATATTTTAACTTTAATATTGACACGTGTTGAATAATATATCTATACATTTCAGAAGCAGTTCGTATATTTTATAAAGAAATAACAGAAAGCGAAATTGCAGACTATGTATCTAAATGGCTAGCCCAAGCCATCGTACAAACACAAAGACAAAAAATTGAAGAAGACTCAAATAAATAAAAACATGCACAAATATATTGTTACGTCCAACGGGGTTTAGGAGAGGGATAGCGAGGATGAGAAGAAATTAGAAAAGAAAATTTTAATTTTAATTATGTATTTCTAGTAATTATTAGCTCCCTTGTCGCGGGGGTACAAGTACACGGGGACAAGGCCTTTACGGCGATTATTACGGGCCCCCTTGTCCGTCCCGAGCAAAGGAATGCCACTTCTATAATTGGTATTGCGTTGATGAATATTAAAAAATGTTTTATACAAAAGTTTTACACCATAAATACCTCCATTTAACTACGCTATTCATTTTCGGAAAAGAAAAATTTTTTTTATAAAAAAAATTTTTTTTTTTAATAAATAGCATAGTTAAATAAAGGTATTTATACTATAAAACTTTCGTATGAAACATTTTTTTATAGTTTGTTTAATTTACGAGATATATCGAAAAACCGCAAAAATTGTCTCAACTTTAAAGGGTGGTTTTACCCCTTCAAACCGTTTTTGGGCACCAACTAAAAATTTCTAAATTCATGTATTCACCCCCTCTACATTTATGCTAAGTTTCATTAAAATCTGAATTTTCGAGTTCGCGAGGTTCCTTTGTAAGTTTAAAACGTGAAATCACTCCGAAATAATCTAAGTCCAAAGCGTGAGTTGATTTTCACTCAAACGGCTAAGTTCAAAACGTGAAATCACTCCGAAATAATCTAAGTCCAAAGCGCGAAATTATTTTCACTCGAAAATAAACTAAGTCCAAAAACGTAAATTTATCTCAGCGACTCACGATGTACTCTCAAGGAATCGAGGAAGCAAAATCCGAATTTCGCCCGAAAATCCCGCCTTATATATGTAAAAGTGAGGATGATCGGGGGTGAAGGGCTATGAACCGCGGGTCATAAATCATTTAACGCTTGTCAATTAATTCGGTAATTAATTAACTATTGTGTTTGATTCTAATTTTGTCAAATGAGATTTTATCTCCGCTCTCATATTCTCCACTCGCGCGGCGTGTAACTATCGCCCGCTCTTTTTAATCAGCCGTATTCCTGATTCGCGTTTTTTATAACGGATTTCGGGATATGAAGTTTCGCAATCACGGAGGTACTGCGTGCTTTTCCTCGTGCCCGAAATCTATCAAAGCCATTTATTAATTAATTAAGGGTGCTCGGGCCCCGCTGCCTTGCGCCAAGCATTCCTGCGCGATTGCAGATGCACCGGCGCACGCGGGAGCAGAGGCCTGCCCCCTCTCTAATAAGTCATTAGCGAATTAAACTAATTAATTAATCTACGCTGTTACCACCAACAATCCGGGGCCGAGGCGCCTCAAAAGGAAGTTGGCTAAGGGGAGGATCGCTTCCCGTTTAGAGTTTTTACGATATCTATAATGGTTCATTGGTAATTATCGTTTTTGATTAACGCATGCGTACCACCGGGGAGGGCCGCACGCTCGCAGCGCGTGATATACTGAGCCCGGCAGCGAGAGCGCGTGAATTCCATCAGCGCTCGGCTGCCATGGCAACGCGATTCGCGGTACGACGCATCGCATGCTCGTACGGACAGCGCGGATTATTTAGCTGGACGTAACAATATCTTATATTCATATACACTTTTTTATACTTTTTAATACTTTTAGTATATTATATACATATATATTAAAATTAGTTATTATTTTATGTTGTATTTAGTTTATTATATTATTACTATTAGCTCTTATCTTTTACCAACCAAAACCAAAGATAAAATATTTTTTTGTTTTATAAATATGTAGTAAGATAATAAATTTGTTTGTGTTTTATAAATATATAGTGTATTAAGTTAGTGTAATAAAGTTTAATAATCTAAATTATTAGTATAATAATTTATTTCTATTGTTTTTTGTGTTTGTATATATAATAGATTTTAATATAAAGAAAGAAGTTTTATTATCTATTAAAAATACATAATAAAACTTCTTTCTTTATATTATTATCTTATTAAAATCTCTATTATCTCTATTATCTTATTGAAAATTATAAATTATTTTGAATTATTGATTAAAAAAGAATAATTAAACGTGTTCATTATTAAACAGTTAATCGAATTGCATTTGATTATCCTAATCTTCATTCGCTCACTCATGCACACACACACACACACACACACACACACACACACACACACACACACACACACACACACACACACACACACACACCATTTGATTCATTTCATAATTAACATATTGTTTTACTACTGAAGAGAGTAAGTCGAATGTGTAGTTGAAAAGTTGGCATTTGATAATTTCGTTACTATATTATGATAGAGAAAATGTTTTCTTATGGTTTCTACAGAAAATTGCTTATAATTTTTCGTTTACCAAAAAAAGATTATGGCCCGTATTCAGAACGCGCTAACAAACAACCACGTTGTTATTAATAGAAAAATCTGTTTTTTATGATACAGATTCTTCTATTCGATAACAACGCGCAAACATTTTTGTTAGTGCGTTCTAAATACGAGCTTATGTTAATATAAATATACACAACACATTGCATATATATTACATTGTAATATTGCTGCAATGTTATGTTGCAATATTGCTGTGGGCGGACATTTTACAATTGCTGTAATGTCACAGCAATATTGCAATACTTGCAAAAAAACGTTGCTGCAATGTTGCTGCAATCTTTCTGTGCTGTATGGGTTTATATGTCCAATAACACGATGTGCAATTGCAACGTGTCCAATTGTACTGTGTGTCATTGAACCACCCCCTATTCTTGCAGGGTTAAAAACAAAGGTTAATAGATCAAAGTTTATCTGCAAATTAGAAAAATCTCTGTATGGCCTAAAGCAAGCGCCAAGATGCTGGAATAGAATATTCTCAGATTTTGTTAGCCAATATATAATCTTAAAGAATCCGATGCGGATAAATGTATTTTCTATAACAATGCTCACAATGACGATCTATTAATTTTAGCCTTATTTGTAAATGATGGGTTGATTGATCGTTGGCAGAAACAGAGGGGCACTAAATGCTTTGGAAGAAATGAATAAAGTATTCACTATTAAAGTGTCTGAAGTTGAATGTTTCTGCGGAATGGAAATTTTACGAAATAGATCTACTGGTAAAATCTTCATTTATCAAAAATTATACACGGAAAGAGTTGTAAAATGTTTCCAGTTAGAAGATGCAAAACCCTTGTCTATACCAGCAGATCCAAACGTGCAGCTGGAAGCAGCAAAGCACGATAAAGAGGTAAAATTTCCGTTTCGTGAAACAATTCGATTCGTTCTGTTTTTTGCCACGGTGAACAGACCTGACATTGCGTTTGCGGTGAACTTTGTAAATAGATTTCTAAATGACTACGATAATTTTCATTGTCAAGCTGTAAAACGCATTATAAGATGCATATCAGGTACTGTATATTACGAGATTTTATATAGAAAACAGAATACGGATAGTAAATTCAAAGGTTATAGCGATTCAGATTGTGCCGGAGATATTGTAACTCATCGATCTATTACGGAATATATTTTTATGTTACCCGGCGGACCTATCACTTGGTTGGCTCAACGTCAAAGAATGGTCATCCTGAGTACAACTAAATCAGAATATGTAGCAGCGTGTATAGCCGTAAAAGAAGCGGTATAGCTTAAAAGATTATTGAATGGTAATCGGACAACAATGCACTGGTCCAATTGAAATGCGTGTTGACAATCAAAGTACAATTAAATTTATTAAAAATCCGGAATTCCATAAAAGGTCTAAACATATCGATATCAGATACCATTTTATACGCGAAAAGTATGAAAATAATGATGTTTCTATTGAGTATACTTCTAGCAAGAAGTAATATGCTGATATACTTATTAAAGCACTCCCCAAAGAAAAATTTCTAAAACTGCGAGAATATATAAATCTGAGTAGTATGCAAATGTAAGATTTTTGTAAAATGTCCAAATAGGGGCAGTGTTGGGTAAATAATTTAAACATTTATCGACATAACTATCTTTATAACGTAGCTAGTGATATAATATATAAATGGTGTGTATGCCCTTAGTGGCCACATCGCTTGTGGCGCGTCATGCGTGCGCAGGTGGGCGGAAGATTGCGCGGTGTGTGCGGGAGAGGTTCAGTTCCGCAAATCCGTCTCATGATATAGATAGTCCGCGTTAGTGTTTAAGTCTGGTTTACATTTCTATATACTAACTTAATGAATAAAGTGTGTGATTTTACACACATAACTAACTAATTGTTATTTCCATTCCGTAAACCTCAATAAAAAATATTTACTAAAAGTAAAAAATTTGCGAAAAGTTTTAATGTTTTACATAAATATCAATTTTTGTGTAGAAATTTTCAATAAAATGACCACAAATTCCAATTTTTTCTATTTCTTTGGATATATTTTTTTGATGAAAATTCTCCTATATCAATTTTTTAATTATCAAGTTTCATGTTTTTATAACAATACCTTAAACAATTGAACAATATCTATTGATCTATTACACATACCCAGTAAAATATCTTCAAAATTCTTGCAAAACTGATAAACGCTGTTGAGAATATTGGTAAATTATTGGTTTAAGTACATCCACAAAATGAAGCAATTTTAAATTAATCACAAGCTGAATATAAAATTTTGTCAATTATTGCCCAATTTCACATTAATCAAATTGAATTAAGAGATTTTTAACCTGAAATCTTAAAATCAATTGTAATTCCATAATGGCTTAATGTAATCCAATATTAAAATGTCAATTCTGTATTAATTACAGGATATTTAAATGGAGAAACATAATATACATATATGCTTCTATAATTAAATTAAATTTTTAAGGTGTTTTGCAAAAAAGTAATTATACACTTTTTATAAAATTTATTAATAAGACGTTTATTTGAATTTTTTTCACACTACAAATAATAATGTAATTTTATGTGTACTATTCTCTTTACACGAACATACACTTTTTTATGCTGTTATTTCTTATCACGTGGAGACACTTGAATTGAATGCATTTCAAGGAATGCTTTTTATTTACATGACTTGTGTCGACACTTGTGTGATGAAACAGCTTTTAAATAAAAAGGTTTATAATTGATTTAGAAATGATCTAGAAATGACCATTTAACGAGTACAATATTTGAGAAAAAAGTAACTTGTGTTTTAAAGCAATAATTGTTCGAGATATGTCCGCTTATAGAGTCAATAATTGATCATTGATAATTTAGATTTTAGATCCTATTTATTGATCAATAACTAAGAATTAGTATGGTGTTTTACTTTTCTTAAGGTCATATTTGATTAAAAATTGATCAATTATGTTGTTCTCCACGTTATGGAGTGAACATGAAACTGCCGTTTCTCCACGATTTGCTATCTGAGTATGTATCCATAAACATGAAGTGTATAGATCGTCATAAAGTGTTAGTTCAGCACAGTAGATACACAGCAGAACTTTAGGACCGTGGATATTGCAGCGTGGCGTCGATGGTGTTGATTGGTCAAGGTCTACTCAATGTTTTTGCTTTCTTGGATTACTGAAAAATATCTATTTTTCATCGCCAATTACAATAAGCTACAAGAAACTCTTCTTTTTTTCCTTAGCAAACAACGAAAAGTTTACGCGCGTTGTATCGATTGCCAATTGCGTGTTCGGATAACTCATGTAGCACTCACTTTGCATACTTCTGAATTTTGCCCATTGTGTTTAAACAGCGAATAATTGTTGAATGTTCAACTCCTAGTTATTATGCAAGTTTACGAGACAATTGGACACAGTCTTTATTCAGTAATGTTTGCAATTCGTCATCGTCCATAACTGTAGGAAACGCTTTTTATCGTTGCTATCAAAGTCGCCGTTTTTGAATCGTTTAAATCAATTCGTACACGTTCTAATGGCTATAACATTTTCATCATACGTCTCACAGATAATTCATTAGCACTTTTTTTGACATATACAAAACAATAGGCAATGACGAATATACTCTTTGTTTGATTCCATTTTTAATCGTACTAATTATAGAATAATATTGACATTTATGGCTTGTCATGCATAAACATTAAAGTAGGGACAACTTACAAGAATCATAACCATTTCTATTTATAAAACCATAGTAACACATGTATACAGACATCTATTTATATCGACAAGAACTTTTGCACCAACCTAAAAATATTTTGCCTAAAGTAATTGTTATCAATTACTGCATGTTACAATATTGTTGTCTTAATATATTAATTACAATATTATTATCTTAATATATTTCGAAGGTAACAAAACTTGCGAAATTGATATTTAAAATCTCAGTGAAATTGTCGATAACATAAGAGAAATTCAACCGTTAACAGCGAGCAGTGACGATTCGAATGTGCATACTGCGTTTAGACGATCTTAACACCAGACAGCATGACCTTAAAGATATTTATTATTAGAGTATTCAGATAAATACTACTGGCCCTTATATGTATCTTTGTTTTGATAACCCTGGACATATCCGGATGTGTCTGCTACATCCCTGCGACCTGCTATGCCTTTACCTTTTCCTGTCTCGTCAAAACGTTGCTTGTGAGAGCCAGTATATTTGCTAACATCGGTGAGTCTGTCAACGGTTGATGCTGCTTTCCCAGCCTGTAATATGAGATGAGATTATGACCAAACTGCATTAAAAATGTGCCGTTAACTCGCATCACAGTAAATTACATACATCGTATACATCGTACATGCAAATTCCAGATAGCACAAAACATTTATTTTAAATATTCATAAATATTTTAAAAAATTTGTTTAAAAATTGTTAAAAAAATAAAAATTTTATAAAAATTTTGGAATAATTATAATGTATAAAATGTCCTTTGAAAACATCTACAATTCTGTGGGGATATTCGGGTCATTTTGATGACAAACGCGCTTAACAGACGTTTTTAGTATTATAGCTGCGTTTCGATATTCACTGGCAGTACTGCCAGTACTGCGAATCCATTTCAATATACATGAAAGTAAGCTTTCAAACTGTTTTCGTATTCATATGACGTCATAGATTTTGTCGTTACTTCCTATTTTCATTACTGCGGCTCGCGAGATGAGGCAGCCGCAGTAGAAACATGACAGCACTAGAACATGGCAACATATTTAACAATTACAACTCATGTATTTTGCGCAGAAGTACAAAAATTAAATTTTTTCCACATTTTTTTTTTATTTACTTACCGAAAATGCATTTGAAATTCTTTATCTGTGTCTTTGGCAACGACGTTTTTGACATAATTTTTACAACGAACATACGATATTACATTTGGCTTATAAAAACCTAATAATAATAAATCTTCGTTGTCGTTTGATGACTCGTCTTCTGAGGATTCTACCAAATATTTTAAAAATTCTGATAGTACCAGAATTTTTCGTTCTATTGTGTATATGGTATTACAACTGATTATAACACTGTTAATATCATTTCGTTATTACAGTATAAAAGTAACAGCAGTAATATTGAAATGAGTGGATATAATTTGCCCACATTCGAAATGGCCACGTTCGAAATGGCCACGTTTGAAACGGCCACGTTCGGAACGGCTACGTTCGAAACGGCCACGTTCGGAATGGCCACGGGAAATATTGCACGTGGTTCAATTTGCCCACGTTCGAAACGACCATGTCCGAAATGGCCAAGTTCGGAATGGCCACGTTCGAAATGGCCACGTTCGAAACGGCCACGTTTAAAATTACCAAGTTCGTAATGGCCACGTTCGGAATGGCCACGTTCAAATTGGTCACGTTCGAAACGGCCATGTTTGGAAAGATTTATTTCTTGTTTGCGTGGAAAGTTGCAAACCCATGTGGTGCAGAGAATGCTTTGCGCGCGCACGCGCGCGCGCGCATACACACACACACACACACACACACACGCGCGCGCGCGCGCGGGGGGGGGTGTGGGAGAGGGGCCGAAGGCCTTTGGCCCCCCTCTCGCACCCACCCCGTCTAAGTCGCTAACCCATGTGCATTGTACTGGAAATTATGTAAAATATACGTGGCCATTCCGAACGTGGCCGTTCCGAACGTGGCCATTTCGGACGTGGTCGTTTCGAACGTGGGCAAATTGAACCACGTGCAATATTTTCCGTGGCCATTCCGAACGTGGCCGTTTCGAACGTGGCCATTTCGGACGTTCCCTATTGGAACCATCTTGCAGTTCTACTTCATGACGTCACAGCATCAGTACTGCCAGTGAATATCGAAACGCAGCCTATATAAGACAGTACAATGGTACGTTTTTATAGAAGTCACTTATTTCGTGAGGGAGACTTTTCGTGTATGTAAATGTCGTGACTTCATGAATCTGTGTACGAATCCACTAGATCCAACAATACATTACATATATATTATTATAATCTATTTAATATTTTCATTTTTTTGACATAAAAGAGTGTACAAAATATTCATGTGTATACATATTTAAAATGTTTCGATCTTTCTTATAAATATTTCATAAATATTTTTTGTTGTCTGCAATATCATGAAATCAATAAGGGGATGCTGGAATGACCGTCAAACTTGATCGACATTGATAATGTTGAGTCATTCGTGCATATTATTGATAAGTTTTTATACATACTCTTTTTTTATTTGGAAATTTTTTCTAAAGTTAAAGTATTATTATCAATCTGCAAATTAGATTTATTATGGGCTTCGGAAACAAAAAAAATTGCTTTAGAAAAAATTTCAAAAAATTTTGACAATTTTTTGACCCATATTTTTTGAAAAAATTCCGTAACTTTTTTATAACATTGTGGGATTGAAACCCATAACATATTTTTTTTAATCAAAATCGATTTAGCTGTTTTTGAAAAAAAATTTTTTTTAATTATTTTCCCCATAATTTCAGTAAAAATTATTTTTCAAATTTAATACTTGAAGAAATTCAATCTCACATCAATGCCAACTTTTTGTAAAAATATCAATCAAATCCATGCGGCGGCAGCACACACACACAGAGAAGCCTTTATTTGGGCACAGTACAATTGAACACGTTGCAATTGCACACCGTGCTATTGGACACATAAAGTTGCACACCGTTCAATTGGACACGTTGCATTTGCGCACAGTTATTTTTGGACACAACACATATTTTTGTAAAGTTTTTAACACACACACGCACACATGCATGTGAAATTTGTTATTAACATTGTTAACTAAACATTTGTTACGTTGAACACAGTGCATTTGCGCACAGTTCTTTTGCGCACAGTTCGTTTGTGCACAGTTCGTTTGCGCACAGTTTTTTGTGCACGGTTCTTTTGCACACAGTTTTTTTCGTGCACAGTCAAGCGTATCACATCTAGATATTCATAAATTATTACTATTGACATCTAAAATAAGAAGAGGCAACGAGGTGCAAGGCAAAGATGTAGAGTAATATTATGTAATTATTAATTATTAACGGGAACTGAGTATATTTCTACTTTTTACATGATGTATGCTGTCCATAAATAATTTATAACTTGGCAATACTAAAGAAGAGCTCACTTCTCAACGATTTCGTTGAATTTAGGCTCAATTGATGCGTTTTTGCACAAAACAAACAAATCTGACAGAAAAAAGCGTTGCTCTGTTCCGCGAAGGAATATATTAACAGTTAAAGTTTACGACTATCAGGATGTGAAGCCTCTACTTATAAAATGTAGCGATTACGAACATGCTTCGCGGTAGCACGCCATGCAAAAAGTGCATGAAGTGAGGTTGAAAAATCTGTCAAATGTCTATATACGTATTTTTACGAGCATCTCGTTTTGCGTGAAAAGTTCGCAAACCTATGTGGTGTAGAGAATGCTTCGCGCACGCGCGCACGTGCATGCGGTGGCTGCAAGGGAAGGCTTTCGGCCCTCCTCCCGCACCTATCCCGTCCAAGTTGCTAATTCATGTACATTGCAAACAAAGTAAAGTTCACATATGTTTGTAGATTTTCAATACAATGTAAATGATGAATTATTTACGAACCGTATACATTATGCAAAAAGTAAAAATCGGTTGCTTCCCGTTAATAATTAATAATTACATAAAATTACTCTATGTCTTTGCCTTACATACCGTTGCCGCTTTTTAGATATATCAACATTCATAATTTATGAATATCTAAATGCGATTTGCTTGACTGTGCGTAACAGAACTGTGCCCAAAAAACTATGCGCAAACGAACTGTGTCCAAAAGAACTGTGCGCAAATGAACTGTGCTCAAAAAACTGTGCGGAAACAAACTGAGCGCAAAAGAATTGTGCCGAAAAGAACTGTGCGCAAACGAACTGTGCGCCAAAAAAACTGTGCTCAAACGAACTGTGCACAAAAAACTGTGTGCAAAAGAACTTTGTGTAAACAAATTGTGCGCAAGAGAATTGTGCGTAAAAGAACTGTGCGCTAATGCACTGTGTTTAATGTACTGTGTGTCATTGAACCACTTCCGCACACACATGCTTATCCTGCTGTGCCCTTTGCCTTCGTTCAATATTATTTTTTTATATAAATCCACCGTCGGATTATCTCAGCTATTTGGATCTGGGATGCTATTTCGTAACCACTACCGACAACTATCGATGTCGTTAAATGTCTTTGCGCACGTATTTTGATATATGAAAAAATATGCGCAACGACGCCTAACGACATCGATCATTGTCGGTAAGTGGTTACAGAATAGCACGCTTGGTGGTATAATAAGTTATAGCAAACGATGATTCTATTAAATTCAATATGGTGAATCCAATCTGCATATTTTATAGACTTACACGTGTATGTAGATGCCATTTCAACAAATGTAGCGAAAAATTAGCTTAATACAAAAAATAAAAAATGACGGCATTTGTTATGTTTTCTTTGAAAATTTTCGTGTTTTTTTCTATTTTTTGTACCTTTTAGCGTCATGAAGTAGTGCATTCAAAGTTTTCTTTAATTCAGACACTATACTATTATCATCAGACAAGAGTGAACACTGTGATCTCAGATGCGCACAGTATGGTAATAAACGGACACAGCTGAGTGAAACGGACACAGTAACAAACGGACACAGTAACAAACAGATACAGTCGCAAATCCATGTGGTGCAGAGAATGCTTTGCACACACGCACACGCACACGCACATGCACACACGCACGCACACACACACACACACACACACACACACACACACACACACACACACACACACACCACACCACACCACACCACACACACACACACACACGGGGGTGCAAGAGAGGCTTCGCCTCGCCCTTCCGCACCCACCCCGTCGGTAGGGATGCTCTGAAAAGTCGCAACCCATGTGGTAAATTTATTATTGTGTCCGTTTGTTACTGTGTCAGTTTCGCACTGTGTCCGTTTGTTACTGCGTCCGTTTCACTCAGCCTATTGTGTCCGTTTATTACTATGCACATCTGGGACGCTCCCTCAGACAATATCTAATTGTAAGATAGAATATTATAATTTCCATGTTTAACCTTCGCTTGGCAGACTGGGGTCTTCAGAGGACCCCAACAAAACATAAACGCCTATAAATTGAACACTTTTTATGCAATTAACGTCAATTTGCATACGAGAGTTGTAAGGATCGTTAATTTTAAATCTGATACCAAAAATGCAAAATTTAAAATGGCGGATCTAAAATAGCGGACTTAAAATATCTATATGTAAACATAGAATCAAAATGTACAAATTTTACACGAAAACATTCTTCTGGGGTTTTTGGGGTTTCTAATTATGAATTTGATCAAAAATGTAAAATTGCGGACCTAAAGTATTCATATAAACGTAGAATCACAAAATGTAAAAATTTTACGCAAAAACATTTTTTCTAAGTGTTTCTGGGGTCGCTAATTACAAATTCTGGCTAAATTTTAAAATTAAAAAACGCGCATTTGAAATGACCAACATTCTGTCGTATCCAGAATTGCGACGGGGACACAGCGGACTTTTGGTTGTTTTCTTTTTCGGAGGGTTTTTATGTTTTTTATTTTTATAGTGTTTTATAATTCTTTTTTATTATTTTTAATTTTTTAATTAATTTTTTAATTTTGACATTTGACCAGTGAATTGGTAATTAACGATCCCTTAGATAAATGTTTTCATGTATAATTTTTACATTTGACGATTTTACGTTAATATGGATACTTATGGTCCGCTATTTTGGATTTGCCATTTTAAATTATGCATTTTTGACATCAGATTCGAAGTCAGCGATCCTTAAAACCCTTGTATTGCAAATCTTGACGTTGAATGCATAAAAGTTGTCCAATTTATAGACGTTTATCTTTGGAGTCCTCTGTTTATCTTTGGAGGATCCCATTCCGTCAACGGACGTGACAAAATAGGTCTTCGTCAAGCGAGGGTTACTATAACTTATAAATGTTATAATCGGTTGCTGTAACTATATGATAACGATAATAGCAGTCTCTCGACTTATCTTTCTATTTAAAAGCTGTTTAAATCTTAAAAATTGTTTCTAAATTATTCAAATCTTAAATTGTTGTCTATCTAACCTTTTAAGCAGTAATTCAAGGCACAATCGCTTCATGAAAAATACACGAAGTAATAATATGAAGAATACGAAGTAAAAATAAATTAAATTGCAAATATCCACATAAGTGTTTTTGTCTCATTAATTATGATTGTCACAATGTCAACTTGATCAAAATTTAACAAATATTTTCATGAACTTTCAATCAAATTAATAGTATGTTAACCTTATTGTAACAATTGTTTGTTATTTGGGATTATGAGACATTCAAAGTGCCCTTGGAACATATTTTAAATATCTAATGTTTCAATAACATAAACAGGATACTTTGTAACATACTCTGGATATCTTGGAACGTCGAATTGTTTCCTAGCTACTTATTATAGCAATGCTCCCGTTATTTCTCGGACAAATGAGGATTTTTTAATGTCTTCGGATTTCATTCAGAGCCCAAAAATGATACTTGAATATTTTTCTTTTAAATAAAGAATCTCATAGAACTTCTATGGGAAATGGAATTTTCGGTTAAATTTTTTAAAAACTTATTATACGGATAGTTCTTCATTCGTAGATCAAAAGTGTCATTCTTATAGACTTAAAGCATTCTACGCTGAAAATTTTGTCAGTAGATGTATATTCATAATAGATGCATATATAAACGTATGACTTTGAATCTATTGGCACTTTTGATCTACACATCAAGAGCTATTAATGTAACAAGATTTCAAAAAATTTTCAAACCCGAAAGTCATTTCTTATATAAATTTTGCGGGATTCTTTGATACGTACGCCGCCAACGCCTCCGGTAACCCCAGGTGGTCCACAATTAGCCATCTTCTTTTTTATTTCCGCTAATTCAGTTTTTTTACTTTTGGCCAAGTCTTCAAGAAACATTTTATACTGTTCAAGGCTAAGTTTCATGGATCTATTATTGATAAAAAAAAAAAAAACAAATGTGAAAACAAATTTCCTAGATAGTTAAGTTTATTGAGAGAAGAGATTTAGGCAATTTTTTAAATGACGTACTTGTGCTTTTTGAAGTGAATTCCAGTGTCCGTGGTGGTAATTTTCTTTCCATCGATTACCTTTGCTTGCTTCATCCATTTGTCACTTTGACTTAACGTAATCAGTTTGCCATCGCTCTTTGGATCGCCGAATTTGGAAAACGATTTAAAGTTTGTTAAAATGCTATTTGATTCAGTGCCAGGACTACTTGGAGTTGAACTTGTTGAACTATCTTCCAGCTTCACATTTGTTATCTCGTTCGCAATCGAAGTCGTCTCGTCATTAGGAGTCTCATTTTTAGCAGTATCGTTCTTCTCCGCTTGCATTGTAACTACAAAAATGAAAATTTTCCATATAATTCATCAGACGCGACAATTATTTAGTCTCAATTCAAAAGCAGTATTTATATTTTCTATTTTTATTATACAATAATTATACAATAATATTTGTAAAAAAATGAAATAATACTTGATACTTGTAAAAAATAAATAAAAATTGAAATTATTCTATTACTTGCGATCTTTCACCCAGTAAAGGAATAGATAGTGAAAGAATAGAATAACCTTTACAGCTAATTTTTCAAGACAATTACGAAGGATATATGAAAGAGAAAATCAGAAAGAGTGAATTTATTTATTCCTGACATATAATACACATTAGTAAAATATGTACATTATTCTAAATATAATTTATATTAAGAATAATATTTTTTAATATAATCGCTCAACTTCGTAAAAAGTTTTGTAATAATATTGTGTTTGTTCACTTTTTTCTAATTTCCCTTTGTATATATATTATTCATCTCATCTATCGTTAAACAATATAATCAATAAGTAATTCAACTGTTGCTTTTCCATTCATTATACAAAAGTTCTCTTCCGGCTCGTTATCAATATATTACTATAGCAATTAGTGATATTTCGTTATAATAGGAATTACGATATTTGTTTTATCGAGTGGTAATTTTTAGCATTCGATAAAACCAGTGATATATAATCCTTACCAGTAATATGTAGTCCTTGCTATTCATTGCAAAAGCTAAATAAGATTAAAAAAGTAAAAAACCTAGATAAGATTTTGCCGCGTATTCTAGGTTAAATTTGTTTACCTTATCGATGGCTGGTAGTTATCAATCTGATATTTATTTGCAACCATTCAGAATTAAATGTCTCATCTGTATCGGAAAGTCATCACGTAATAAAAGAAACGACACAAGCATCTTATTACATTATGTCAAGAGATACGGTAATGTCTTGCGCCACAGTCCGTTTCGTGCCAAACGCGCAGCACTGTGTTCTTTACGCGAGACGATGTGACGACTTGCGAACATTTGCGAGTATATGAGATTACCAGATTTCAATAACTGTTGAACCGATCAAGTTTTTAGTGAGCTCAATCAATAGCTTAAGTTTAAATTATATAATAAAACTGTTTCTATTTTGTCTCTAAATTTAGGATAGAAAAGTTTGCTTACTGATTTGTAGAATCTAATGAAATAAATTTCCACTCATGATCAATAGCGTAGGCTCTAACTGGCAATTTTAATTTGTTAATTATTATATAATATTTGATTTTAGTATTAATAAAATAAAAAGTATGTAATATTAACCATTAAAAAACGTTGTATAATTTTCACTGTTTCTGATAAAATTTAAATATTTTGTGATATATATTTATTATTGTTTACATAAATAATAATGCATGATAAATATTGAATATTTAATCTAACAATTTAGTCGAAAATAAAGTAAAAATTTATTCATATAAAAAATATATTTGCGTATAGAAAATAATACCTCTTTATTAATTCATGTGAACTTAATTTACAAAAAAAATATTAAATTTATTTCACGCTCTACATTGTAATTGTCTTGTTATTATAGTATTCTACAATATTACAATAATTTGTGTAAATTACAGCATTTTAATTAAAATACATACCTAATGATTTTTTAAATTAAGTTTTAATATAAATTATTTTTTCCTTCAATTTTTAACATAATAAAATAAATTTTTAAGTCAATAACATTAACTTCAATTTAGTTAAAAAAATTTTTAACTTACCCGTTTTAAAAAAAAATTTTTCTCTAAATTTTTATATTTTTAGAAAATTTAAGAAATGTTTTTAACAAGTTGAAATATTTTCCAAAAATAATTTCCAAAAATAACTTGAAAAAGGATATAAATATTTTTTAAAAACTAAATATAATGTATAAAATATTCAAATAAGGATATTTAGAGCAATTTAAACTGCTAGACACATATATTTTAGGTATTAAAATAGTATTTAATATTAGTATAAAACACTTTATTTACTTTTATTTCAAAACTTAATTTTGAAAACCCTTTAAAACATTATTTTATTATCATTTCGTTGAAATATACACATATACTTGAAAGATGCCATTATGCTGCATTTTTTATTCTATTTAATATGATTTTTTAATTATGAGAAATAGAATTTCGCTACAGCATCCATTAATAATGCTATATTATTGCTCATTCGATCCCAACAGAAAATACTTTTTCATATCTTTTTCCATAATAAAAAATATAAAAATATCAATATCTCTCTCTCTCTCTCTCTCTCTCTCTCTCTCTCTCTCTTTTTAGAAATCTTTATATATGTGAATTCTAATATATATACTTGTAAAAATTTCTCATTCAATAATTACTGAAAAAAATTCTATAATTTTTAAAAAAATCTTATTTAATTTGAAAGAAAGAAAAATTAAAGTTTTTTTTTTTCAGAAATCTTCATAAATTTAAATAAAAAAATGTTTAAGAAAAATGTTTGATTGATAAAATGAAAAACATGTTTACCAGAACAATCCTGACACTAAGCTGCAAAAGAGAATATAAGTTCAATTTCTATAAATACTTATGTAATATAGTTTTTAAATATAGTTTTAAAAGTAAAAGGATTAAAAGAGTAAATTCTTTACATAGCCGTAATATTGAATGGAGACGCTTTGGAGAGGAGTCCGAATATGTGTGGAAATAGAAAATGTGCGAGATGTGTGCATAAATGTATGCCACGATAATAAAACATAATGCGCGATAACGCCGCAAGCATAAAGTTATTTTACGGTTATAAATAGAAATTACGAATGTTGTATGTTAACATAATTAGTGTCATCGCCACGCATGCTAGAGCTGATTGAGTAATACCGCATCAACGATCAGGTGTTAAAATTCAAGACATGTCCAAGTCCTCCATCGTATTCCTCTAACATCATTGTTATATCTAATATTTGAATTAATTTCGTTGCACACATCTAATTGTATGTTGTTTCTCGGCATCCCGGACGAGAAAATCGACTCACCGGACCTGTTAGCTATCGGGGAGAAACAATGATGACGTTCCGTTAAGTATAGAGTTTCTAGGTCAGTGTGCGCGTAGATATTAATTCCGTCACGGCGGCGACAGCAGCGGGGACAAGATCACAACGACAGCACCAAGCTCGAGGAAAAGATTTAAACTAGCGTGTTTCGTATTGTTTCATTAACGATTGTACAAATGTATCGCGATTCCAATAATTCCTGCGGTCGCACCTCGGAAAAACGCACAAGTGCCAAATCATCAAATCCAAGAGCAGACGTATGCACATGGATTGCGTAGAAAACTCGTGCGCGCCAACTCGCGACGTGGTCAGGCGCGCATGTATTCTATCGATCTTCTCGTTCCAGGACGTACGCAGCAGTTACCCTCTCGCAGCTTTGAAACCGTGTTTCGTCGTTAAATGGTTACTTTTTCTGCCAAAACGAAGAAAAATACTCATCTCTCAAGAGTCGCACTGTTGTCGCCGCTGCCATTGCATCATCTTTGGTTTCGCATAAACGGACAAACTATTTTATCCCTGTTGCGCGATATCGTAAATACATCAACGAGTCTCCCAAAAACATAACAAGATCTTTATATGCTAAGATTAACAATGTCTTATTATTTCTTGCTTAAAAATCGACGCATTCATGCTACCAACTTTGAAAAATATCAATTTATTTTGAAACCATTCAAAACGTTTAAAATCTAACAGCTTTACTTTATCATTTACAAAAAACTTTTTTTAGAAAGATCTTAGTAAATACTTAAACATATAAAGCCAGCTTCTTTTTTAACGATTGTCCGTTTTTGTGGTCCACAGTTTTAACAACTGTTTAGCCTTCCGCTAAGAAACATGTTATTCGCAATTAGCTGTTTATATGTTTGCTATTATAAAATACAAGAATTTATTTGTATTTACGTAATTTATCATGTATGTATATATATGTGTGTGTGGGGGTGTGTGTGTGTGTTCAATGACATTACAGTTTAGAAATGTCATGAAAATTTTATCAAAATTTACAAGTATAATAAAACGATCAAAATAAGATTGTTTTATAGGGATTTAGCAGAGCGACTTAATAGAAATTTAATCTGTTTTAAATAAAATTGTCTACGACGATATCAATTTATAATCAGTTCAATATCAATTATTAATTATTTATTTTTATTAAATTGTCACCTGTTTATTGAAAATAAAACTTGTTTGATAACAATTAACTTTCAACAGGTACAAGTCTTTCTTATTTCCATAAATCCAACTACAATGAGATTGAAAATGAGACTAAATCATCACAGAACGCTTCCGCGATTATCGTTTATCCCTAACGATTATCGTAGTCCCCACTTACGTACATATAATACTTTCAAATTACCACTTTTTAGTTGCATTTAATGTGAAAGATATAGAGAATATTTCTTACATCCTAATGCTTCAAAAATTTTTTATATTTTAAATTTATAAAGGTTTCTTAAAAAATAGCTAAAATTATTTCAAACTTTTTAACTTTTCTTTAAAAATTATATAAAATAAGAAATCATAGAATATATTAGCATTCACATATATAAAAACTGTTAGAAAAAATATAGATTTTTTTCATAGTTTTTTATATTTTCAGATTTATGATTGCTTCAAAATAAACGCTTATAGAGTTAGTTGGATTTTTGGTAAGTAAACATTTTAATAATTGAATGTATAAACACGTTTCGTTTATTTCGATATTTGTTTAATATAAGAGCCTGTACATATATGTCTTAATTTAAATAATAACTTCTTCAAAAATTATAGAATGAGAAATTGTTAGAACATTTCAAAATTTATATATACAAGGTAACTTATTTTAAAAATATATTTAAATACTAAAAAAACAGCGTTTCACAATAAATGTTTAAATCGTTAACACAGCTTCTCACCTCCAAACGTCACCAAACGGAAGTATAAACACAGGGATTTTCTACTCTCAATTCATAGCGTTAAGATTTTGTGAGCGTTTCGAAGCATATTTTTGTGATTGTAATTCGAACTTAGAATATTTTCGTGTGATCAGCATACTGACTTAAAATATCTTCGTGTGATTGTTAACTGAATTTGGAATGATTCCACATTTAAGTGAACCAAACTTCCGATTAATTATTAATAGATTATTATACATCTTCATTTTGTTCTTTTTTGTAAATTAGATTCCGCTTGCGATTCCGAGACGAGTGCAATTATTTTATCGTGTGCGAGCTGACTCTCAACTTAAGGTGCGAATTTCGATTCGAGTTAATATTAATAAATTAAAGATTCTAGCATAAAGTTAGTTTTCGTTTCTTGTTTGTATAGTAATTATCCCGCGCGTGAAGTTGGTGAACGACGAGTGTCTTGCATCCTCCATTTCTTCAATACCGTCCTTACAAAAGGCTAGCGTGGCAACGTCACGTGGCAGTGGTTTGGGGTAGTACCTACAACAGTGTTCTTTTAAACCCGTCAACTGCATGGCCCTGCAAATTCATTAAGACTCTCGCCACAATATAATATACAGTATCGTCACTCTGTTTTGATTCTTTTGATGTCAGTGTCCAAAATCACGTGTCATGTCACATCATTGATGTGAAATTAAATTTCCTTAAGTATTATATTTGAAAAATAATTTTTATGAGAGTTATGGAGTAAGTTTCTACCGACGGTTCAAATCGGGTCAGAGTCGGGCCAATTAGCTAATGGCTGTGCTGGTCACAACGGAAATTAGGTTACTTCCGTTGTAACCAGCATAACTATTGGCTAATTGGCCCGACTCTAACCCGATTTGAACTCTCGGTGAAAACTTACTCATAGAGAAAAGAAAAAAAAATTTTTTTTTTTCGAAAACAACCGATTTTGATAAAAAAAATATGTCATGGGTTTTCCATAATGTTATAAAAAAATTACGGAATTTTTTTTTCAAAACATACGGGTAAAAAAAATTGTTAAAATATTTTTGAATTTTGTTCTATGGGATTCAGATGGACTACTATCACTATTTTATGTAGAAAAAATCTATGACTTCCCTATGATATACATTAGTTTTAAAATGATCGGAAATGACTACATATATAAACATAAATATATATATATATATTTTTTATTATTTATATACATATATACATAATGTATACGTATATATTATTAAATATATATACAGGGTGGCTGGCTATAAACGTACAAATTTTATAAAAAAAATAAAAAGCATCGATAAAAAAGTACAACGGACGGGAAACAATCAGAATTGGCTACATAAAATTTTGAGAAAAATTGCTAAGGCCTATTTCTACCAACATAGATTAATTTTAATCTTGGATTAACTTACTCTTTATCCCTTTCTCATTTTTGGTACTAGAATGAGATAACAAGTACATTAAACCAAGATTAAAATTAATCTACGTTGATAGAAATAGGCCTATGATGTGCGAATAAACGCGCATCGTGGGCCTTAACCATCCTGTAAATACATTATCTAAACAAAATTACCTTTTCAAAAAAAAAGGCGCCGAGTGTATGGTTTTTCTTTAAGGAAAAAAATCACAAATTCTGAATAGTACATGATTTTCATCAAAATCAATCCAAGTGATATGTAGGTGAAAAATATCACATTTATTTACGTATCAAATAAATCTAAGATAATACTTTTCATCAAATTCAATTAAAATAATGTATATATAAATGATATATGTATATATATATACACTGGCGCAAAAAAAAACGAAACAAAATTTTTGACAAATTTTTAGGCAATCTTCAAAGTGATGCAACTTTGCGAAAAATCATCCAAATTACATGTACTTTTTTTTTAAATTAAAGGGCAAAGACTCTACTTTGAGAATCCCTACGCGAAAGTTTGATTTGTTAAGTGCGAACCTTTTGTATTGCATGAAAACCAAACATGTGTTTTTTAAATAAAAAAAGTAAAAGTTTGTTATCATTTTGCACAAATTTTTCGTTAAAATCTTGCTAAT
The DNA here is from genome assembly GCF_013373865.1 of Monomorium pharaonis. Lineage (NCBI taxonomy): Eukaryota > Metazoa > Arthropoda > Insecta > Hymenoptera > Formicidae > Monomorium > Monomorium pharaonis. The sequence goes on from NC_050467.1 coordinate 13,017,073, forward strand.
ATTAATACAGATTCTTAAAGTTCATTCTTTTCTAAGCAATTTAAAAAAAAAAACATGTTGATACGATGTTTTTTGTTGATTGCACGCGAGTTTGAAATTTGCACTGCATTTTAAGGTATTTTAGCGAATAAATACGGTTTTTTTTAATATCATGAATTTTGAGTATCAATATGATATTGCACATTGATTTTATTAAAAAATCAGCCTTTTCAGGGCCACATGATGTACAAAATCCGATCGTCATTCTCCACATGGTGCAGAATCGGGTCACTTTGATGACAGTGGTATGATTGAGTTCAACACGAATAAAATCAATGTGCAATATCATATTGATACTCAAAATTCTGATATTAAAAAAATACCGTATTTATTCGCTAAAATACCTTAAAATGCAATGCAAATTTCAAACTCGCGTGCAATTAACAAAAAACATCGTATCGACATGTTTTTTTTTAAATTGCTTAGAAAAGAATGAACTTTAAGAATCTGAATTAATATTAGCAAGATTTTAACGAGACATTTGTGCAAAATGATAACAAACTTTTACTTTTTTTATTTAAAAAACACATGTTTGGTTTTCATGCGATACAAAAAGTTCGCACTTAACAAATCAAACTTTCGCGTAGGGATTCTCAAAGTACAGTCTTTGCCCTTTAATTTAAAAAAAAGTACATGTAATTTGGATGATTTTTCGCAAAGTTGCATCACTTTGAAGATTGCCTAAAAATCGGTCAAAAATTTTGTTTCGTTTTTTTGCGCCAGTGTATATATATATATATATATATATATATATACGGCAACATTTCTGCAATGTTTCAATGTCCGTAATCATTTCAAATGTAATCTTGTTGAAAAATTTCTGTAATATTTCGATAATATTTCTGATGGATTCGACTTTTAATGCTCTTTAATTTTTGTCCTTACAAAATTTTTAAAATGTTGAAAAAAAGGGAGTCGGGGTGAGGTAATTAAAAAGTTTGAAATTTTTGAAAAATCTAAATATACTATTGTAAAGAATATAAAATGCCATAAAAATTTTGTATAAAACATTTTATCATAAACCTTATATTTTCAATGATATTCGCCAAAAATGAAAAAATGCGTTAGTTTCAACCCCTAAACATCGAGATAAGCCGCTAAAAAAAATATGGGTCTAATATTTTTTCATGTTCTACAACATATCCAAAGCTCATTAAAATCGGTGAGAGACAGTTCTGTCCGTTCCCTTGTAAGTAGTTAAAAAAGATAAAATAGAAGATAATAAATTATTATGATAAAGACTAGTAATTATATATGAGTAAATCGTAAATTGTAAATTTTTTCTAGATACGATAATTTGTTAAATTTTACAAATATTGCAAATGTAGAAAAATCCATAGAAAGGCATAAAAAAAAATATCCAACGGATTCCACAAAATCTAAACGAGTTGTATATTTCTTTAAAAGGTAACAATTGGAAAGAATTATTAAAAATAGAGGAAGAAGATTCATTCGTCACAGAATCTTATTACGAACAATTCAACAAAGGCACTCATTTTTATTGATAAAACGTTATCAAATTTAATATTAAATAATTTAAATGACAAGTTAATAATTTTTGTTAATGGAACTTTCGCTACAGTTCCTCAACTAAAAAATTCGAATTGTCAGTTATGGACAACTGTCATAAGACATAATAATAAAGTAAGTAAAATAATTAGTCCATTTATAATTTATTATTTAAGTAATTGATTTACTTAATCACAATAGAAATTGTATAATTTATATAAATGTAAATTAAATAATATAAATAATATAATTTTTAAATGTTTCAGACATTTCCAATAGTGTACATTATTGTGGAAGGACACACAACGCAAAACTATATCAACGTGTTAAAAAAAATAAAAAATATTTTTAAAATAAATCCTGACATTGCAATGTCAGACTTTGAAAACGCCGAACAAAAAAAAAGCCTTACGTACGGTTTTCTCCAACATTAAAATTATTGGCTGCTACTTCCTTATTACAGCCAGGTAATAAAAAATAACTTCACTTAATTAACAAAAATGTAAATCAATTTTAATCGTATTAATTTCCTATTACAGGCGTTAGTACACAATACTGAAAAACACGGAATATTAAAAAATGATAAAAATGGAGTAGGTTGGGGTGCGACAAAATTATTGATATCGTTAGTCTTTTTACTAGAAAAATTAATAGTAGAAGGTTTCAATCTAATATTAGGAATTATTTTTCAAGATTGCACGTATTTGCAGTTTTTCCAATATTATAAAGATACGTGGATAAACATTTTAAGCCTGATTATTTTTCGGTTTTCGAACAAATACACCGAACCAATAACGTATCTGAAAGACACAACCGAGAACTTCAGTTAAATCTGAAAAAACACACAACAATTGCTGAATTTTTAGGTAAATTAAACGCCATATCTCGTAAAATTTTTTCCATACCATCTTTTCCATACCATATTAATTATTCTTAAAATGAAATATTATTTACTGTTGCGGAATGCGCGAGGGAGCCTCGCGAGTGCGGCCGCGAGGCTGCGGCATGTATCGATCACGACATCCAATCGCGATCCGCGGGATTCGCTCCACGCGTAGCGTGCGTGAATGCGAGCAACCGCTTGCTTTCTGAAACCAGGAAAACAAAGTAAAGGATCCCTCCCATTGTCATCACGCGGCGAAAAATGTTGTGACGTACGCAGCCCTAATTGGGCAGGAAGGATCTTACGATCCTTCTAAATCGCGAACACCGCCGCGCACCCATTTTTCCGCAGCAGAGCGTTTTCGAACGGAAACCGCAGCAGTCATCCCTCCGTGTCTCGCGGATTTCTCTTGTTCGGTAAATCGCGCTACACCGAATATCCGTGCTCCGAGTTTCCGCAGTTCATTGGATTCGGCTCGCGAGTCTCGCTCCGCCGATTCCATAATCAAGTAACCAACAATCTTTTGGAGCCCTCCGCTCCGCTCCTTTAGGGTATTTTACATTTCGTGCCTAAGCTCGGATTGCGAGTGTCACTCCACCGCAGTTTTCTCCAAGGACAAAACGACCAGCTCGAGACGCAAGTTTCTTCCGCCGAAGTCTATACGAATCATAAGAGACGAAGGAAGAAGCGATAATTGTCATTCGCGAGCGATCAAAATACGATAGTGGCAATCTCGCAGTGTCACGAGTGATTGTTACGATAAACGAGCGTTCAGTTCAGAATAAAACTTATTGCTGCATTTCAAGTTCATCTGAGAACCTTGTGGTTTTTTTTCGTTGTGTGAGATCCTCCTTCGCCTCTCAACAAGAAGAAATAACACTGCACAGTGCTGGCGAGCCAATCGGCTCGTGCTCTGGCATTCAACGTAAGCGCGTGCACGACTTGAACGCGCGAACGAAAACATTTATAGTTTGCCTTTCTGAGATCAAAAACGGTAATAGAAGTTTCGCGAAGCATCCATAATTTTGGGCACGAATGAAACGAAATAGCCTAAAAGAAAAAGATGAAATAATAAAAATCTAGAATACAATTGAAAATGATAAAGATTTGGATCTTCTATTAATTTTACGTAAATTATCTGAATTATGGGAAAATAAGACTTCATGAGTAAATTAACATTTAACTACTATTCTTTTTTAAATTATTGTTCATAGACTCGTAAGTTCTTCTTATCTTTCTTAATACTATTTTCATTTACAATAATTTATTTTATTCCAAATAGTGTAAATTTACTTACAAAATAATCCTTGATTTTTGGACAAACATTCCATTGGTACTCCCAAACCTATTCTCGCAAATGCCAATGTGGGTAGCACATTTTCTGTCTGCTGTAACATAAAAAGTATATACCAGTCAGTAGACTGTATAACAAAGTGACAATAAACAACGAGATCTGTCAAAAGCGTTGATAATAGATTGACAATAAGCACAACAATATTTCTGCTAGTAAACAATGTCAGTACATTGCTACAAACAGCACATGTTCTTTGTAGAACAACAGTTTCGACAAATCTGATCTCAGTTCATGGTATCAATCCGTTGCTGCACTGTTGATGACAAATCTAATGTTATAATGTAATTTCAACTTTTGCTTATAATTTTGGCACACTTGGAAACATAGCAGACTCAGAATTTTGCAGCTTTACTCGGCAGGGAATTTTTCTCCGGCTGTCAACATTCTACAAATGATTGGCTGAAACAAAATAAATTAAAAAAAAGAATTAGTTTATTTATGATTACAACAAGCACATAAGATACATGCTCTTTTATTTATGAAGATTTCGTTTCTTGATTAATAATCATTCCAATGCAAAGAACGAGATTTCAATTATAAATCTTGTCTATCAAGGCACATTAAAGAAACTGAAAATTACTTTAATATAATATAATATAATATAAATATAATTTGGTACAATTTAAAATATTAATATATTCCCAGTGAACACATTTTATAGCGGCAATATAATATGGAAGTTACATGTAATTTAACATTGTTATTCTTGTGATATGTGGATGCTATATGACATGGAAATAACCTGTTACGTAATATTTGTTATACGCAAGTGATATAGCTGTTATACATCGTTTTGGCGTTACAGTTATTCAACAAAAATTGTATAATCGTAACATAACACGTTCGTATCAATGTTATTACGGAACGACGCGTCGTAGTTGACTCAGAAATCAGACAACATTATAACATTCTGAATGACAGATCTATTTGATAATAAAAAAAATTATTATAAAGATAATGTTTTCAAAAATAACGGTTTGTCTACAATTACTGCGCACAAAAAATGCACAAAATCTAAATTCATCATGTGCTGAACAAAAACAGAATAATAAATGTACACTATTCAATTTTTCTTAGAATTATGATCTATATAGTTAACCATCTAATTAATCATTTGAACGCTTCAAAGATTAGTGCTAAATAGATCGCAATTTCCATCAAATTATTAAGGTTATGGAAAAAGATAAATTTAACAATGAAATTAATAAGTAAATAAATTAATGCTATTTATTTTTAATGTTTTGCAAAATTTAATTGCTTTTATAAAAAATAATATAGTTGCGTCAGTTTATAACATATAGGTATATGTAGACAATAACAAGTACCCATATCGATGAGTCAAATTGGCGTAGCAGGTAGAGTACAAGGTTCGTCATCCTAAGGTCCCGGGTTCAAACCTAGCAGCGGCAAGAAAGAATAAAATAAAAAATTACATAATTTAAATTTAATTAATTAATAAAAATTTATCCTAAATTTAGTATGTGCTGTTAATAATAATAATTTAAAAAAAATGAAATTTTTATTTTATTTTATTTTTCTTTGTAACTGTTGTGTGACGGTTAGATAACATGTAATTATAACATGTTATATTGCTGAGTCGAAAATTGTAACTTACATGTAAGTTACGTGTAATTTCAGAGTGACGTAACCTGTTATATTCGGTTACATTACTGTTACACTGCTATTATATTACTGTGTTCACTGGGTTATATTATAATTTATTCTCTTACATATAAAACATTTTTTATCTTGTTCATCCCTATGTACTTTATATTCAGTTGTGATTTTTTAACATTTATTTCAATTACATGTCACAATTTACTTACACAATATTTATTATTTTTGACGCGCGCATATGTCAAAATGTCTCCGCACACTCGCGGATTTACTACTTCAACAGTGTTACTAACCTGTGGAAATTGAAATGGTATTGCCTAAAGAATTTTGCTGGTACCCACATTTTCCTCATCTGGTGATTTTCGGACTAATGTCGTGTAACCAACATTAATATTAGGTTTGTTTTTTATTCCTGCACTGCTGCACTGGTGCAATAAGTTAGAATAAGACAAATATATTTTTTCTCATTCTAACTTATTGCACTATTGCAGCAGTGCAGGAATACAAAACAAATCTATTGTCACGTCCGGATAAGGGATTTATTATCCGGTGTGTGTCGAGACGCCTCGGTCGCCCGACTGACGCAGGCTTTCTTTTTTCGGTTTTAGGCAACACGCTTACATGTATTTTACCTGGGAGATGGTGAGAGCCTGTTGCCGGGAAAACCGTGTGAACTTGAATTAATGTAGTTATGATCAGGTGTGGTGATTAATATGAGTGGCCTTCATTTGGACACAGTACAATTGGACACAGTGCAAATGGACACAAAATAATGTACACGTTTCAAATGGACATGGTTCATTTCGATACAGGAATTTTAGACACAGTAATTTTGTACACAGGAAAAATAAATTCTGGACAAATTACAATTTAGACATGATAAAAATGTACGCCGTGCAATTTGACACGTAAAATTTGTCCACTGCAAACTTGTACACCGCAAAGTTGTACGCCGCAAAGTTGTACACCGCAAAGTTGTACACTGCAAAGCTTTGCGTGGAAAGTCGCAAACCCATGTGGTACAGAGAATGGTTTGCACACACGCACACGGGGGGATGCAAGGGGGGCCTTCGGCCCTCCCTCCCGCATCCACTCTGTCGAATTCGCTAACCCATGTTGTACATTGCAAACAAAGTAAAGTTTATATGTGTTTGCAGATTTCCAATACAATATACACAGTGTACAACTTTGCGGTGTAGGTACAAGTTTGCCGTGTACAAGTTTGCGGTGTACAAGTTTGCGGTGTACAACTTTTATGTGTCTAAATGAACGGTGTACAAATTTTACGTATCTAATTGTTGCACGGTGTACATTTTTATCGTGTCCAAATTGTAATTTGTCTAGAATTTATTTTTTCTGTGTATAAAATTCCTGTGTCGAAATGAATCGTGTCCATTTAAAACGTGTACATTATTTTGTGCGCATTTGCACCGTGTCCATTTGCACTGTGTCCAATTGTACTGTGTCTAAGTGAACCACTCCCATTAATATATCTATAATTGCAAACACAAAATCTATATATCAATGCTTGAGTCTAGTTGCCCTTTTCGAGCCGATTCCCGAACGCGCCACCTCCTATGTCCCCACTACCGCGCGCGGTCTTGACGGCCGAGCCGCCGACGCTTTGTCTCAGGAGCAGCTCTGTATAAGAAATAGTGCCCTGCACCACAAAATTCATTAAAATTATTCTAATGACTATATTGTAAGTCTTACAATATATAAAATTTTGTTTTCGTGCCAAGCTATATATTATATTTCAGTGGATTAGGCCTACTGAGAAAACCACTTTAAAAAAACGCACAACAATAGTACCTCACAAGTGATGTAGAAAACTATTGTCAAAATTTTAATTTATATTAAACAGCAACAATATATGTACATCAATATGTATTAATACACAAACTGTACACTTATATTAAATATAAGTGTACAGTTTGTGTATTAATACATATTAATATACATATATTGTTGCTAATTATTATATAATATTGTATTAATTATTATTATAAGTACAGAATTTATATATTTTTTATTGTGCCATTATTCTATTCACCTTTTCTGCGAAGTTATCGTTGTGCACGTTTACCGTCATTTTTCCCAGATGACCACAAATGTTGCGCACAATTATATTTAAACATCCACGCATGTAAGTTTTTCGCTACTCTTGAGCATTAACTATTTTTAATTCTCGTATGTTTATTCTTTTACTTTTTCCTCTCATTATTAGTTTTTTTGGACGCATGACATTCTGGCATAATTTCATGCCTGATTAGATGCGTAGGATTCTAGCTACTGTCACCAAGCGTTAACGTATGTAATCTGCGAAAAAGTTGTTATGATATTACTGTTTACGGCTTTCAATGCCTTAATTCTTTTCAATGTTAATTAATTCCTCAAAATTGTAATATTTTAGATCTTGATGATTAAAAACGGTCAAAATGAGCAATAAATAATGTTAGAAAATATAATGAATTAATATATTTATTCTCGGTTTACACAATTAAAATTGAGAATAAATAAACGAATCCTTTCGGACTTACTTGTCCTTCCTCAGCGTAATAAAAACATATCAAAACGGAAGTATCAAGAATCTAACGCGAACATAACTATCAGGTATAAACACGAATGACATGTCAATTTTATCAATAGTAAACTTAATACTAATCTTATTTTGGACGGAAATTGATGTTGCAACTCTTCGCTATGTGATCGATGTGCGCCTATGTAATATTCCATTATAGCGACATAGGAGAATCGGAGCTGAGTTGAACTTTTTTGTACATCGTTAATAAGCAAGGACAATTATCTTCCATCACATGCTTTCATCTTTAAATGCAGATATTAACAATTTTTCTTTTGCACAAATCCTATATCGGAGGTAACGATCGATTATAATGAGACAGTATATATTAGCAACTATTACTTACGATTGACATTAAATGCGCACAATATTACTCACATGTAGTTTGATTGTGAGTTTAGTATATTTCGTCATTATGTTGCCGGAACAATAGGTAGAATAAATTGATTTAAAATCAAGCCTATTCGCGTATTTTAACTTTGAGTATGTGTTTTATTCCGGTTTCGATAGTTCCGCTCAGGTATGGGATGAGAGAAGGTTTGTTCGAGGTAGTGGCGTACGAAAATACTGATAAAGTTTGAGATCAACTATTATATTATTTCTAATTTCGGGGTACATCACTCAGTTACGCAGAGCTCTTATCCTTACCATATTCTAACTACTACTACTGGTCCAGTAGGCCCTTTCTCTCTAGATAGCGGTAAATCCGCGGTGGCGCTGTACGCTCCTATGACTAGGACTTATATCTAGAGTGGACACAATATTTTGCTCCCCTTGAAAGATACCTATCTTTTAACTAAAACTATGTATATTATAACGTAACAGAATACATTGAATTATGAATTGTTCAGGTAATATGTAATTGGATTTTCTTATAAACTAAAGCAACGAAATGTAGATATAATAAAGTTTTAAGTAAAACAATATCTTATTTAGGTTACTCCGGTGTTTCCATCGGCAAAATACATACTTTGGTTATTGAGCGTTTATATAGTCCGCGACTAGTTTTGATTGTGACTACTCGTGTAATTCCATCCGTTCCGGGATGTACTTCGATCACTCGCCCTAATGGCCATGTCAAAGGAGGTGTATTCTCAATTTTTAAAATAACCATGCTTCCTTGACTTATGTCTTCATTGATGAGTCGCTTCCATTTGCCCCTCTGTTGTAGTTGAGATACGTATTCCGTCGACCATCGTTTCCAGAAATGCTGTTTCAGCTGATTTAATAGTTTATAACGCGTCAACCGATTTGTGGCGACGTGCAACACTTGTTCTGGTACTGCAGTCATTGCCTCTTCTATCAGGAAATGGCCGGGCGTTAACGGTTGCAAATCAGCTGGGTCACTGGACAATGGTGTGAGCGGTCTCGAGTTGAGGCAAACTTCTATTGAAATTAATACCGTGCGACGTTGCTTTCCCTCGAGAACGCCAGGTCCGAGGAGGCTACGCCCAATTAAACGGGAATCTCTGTATAGACGGTAACGCCTTCTTAGTTGGGTGCGATAGTTTACGAGAACGGTATCTTCAATGTTCCTCGAGAAGGCTCTCGATACGGTATCGGTAACTTACATACGGTATCCCCCAATATCGATTGAGATTGCTCTCAAAGCGATAACGGTAACTGGCATACGGTATCCCCCAATATCGACCGAGATTGCTCTCGATACAATAGCGGTAACTTGTATACGGTATCCCCCAAATATCGGGCGAGATTGCTCTCGACACGATAGCGGTAACGTGCAGAAACTTCCCAATACTCTAAATTTTAAGGCGCCAGGCGCGACTTCTCGCGCCACACAATAATTAACGATAATGCGGTAACCAACTAAAAAGCGTTACAAGTGCCGGTAGCTCTTTTACTCTAGACGGTAGAGTGGCGTGGTTCTTATTGAGACGGACAGTGTGGAGATGTCGGATCGAGGCAGGTCGTAGAAAAATTCGGTACTCAACTTGTTAAACAATTAAAGAATTATGTTGTATTTCTGTAGTGATAGTGAGAACGGTAACAATGCAACAATTAGCTTTACTCAAAGAGTCTTCACAATTAATTCACGGATATAACTTTGATAGAGACGGAAACGAATCATTGACACAAAAATGCGGAAACTATAGAATTGATAATACGAGACGGGAGGCCGGCGAGGCTCTCCGCTCGAACAGAGACAAAATTACTAATTGCGGAAACAATTCGCGATAACAATGATTCTAATATAACTATGACTGTCGGCACCGGCGTAGTCCGAGAGGGACGTACTCACGTTGTCAAATATTCGGGGCCGGTCGGTCCGAGCCCTCGTGCGGCCACAAAACTCTACTCTTTGCTTCGAGTTATTTTACACTAAAACAATAACACCAACGGTATCGGATTTCGGATGCCCGCTATCACAATTACAAACGGTATCCGGTATCCGGTATCCGGTCCCGCACGAGGGTTGACCGCTTTATCCGAATCTTACGTATCGATGGCTGCCGAGTGATGGCCTTACAAAAACGGTATCCTGGTCCCCGAAGTCGGTTGCTATCTGCTCGAGGCGGTAACTTGGGGCTCGTCCTCTCCGAAGCGTACGCTAACACGGCTTGCCGAACAGTGAGGAGCCCCGGTCCCGCGCCGGCCGGCTCGAGCCGCCGCGCATACGCGTGCTTCGATTTTCGGTCGATCCGCACGCCTCGATCCACTGCTGCATCACCCCTCGAAATGCCTCGTGGTTCGCGCGTGACGACTTCCGCCGATGAGATCGTTCTGGCTCTGCCGTTTTCGGCTGGTCCGGCTGGCCAGACCGTGACCGAACCGATCTGGGTGGCGGGTTGACATGATGACGGTCGCTCCCGCGGTCTGCAGCCCGGTGGCGTGCCCTCGGCATGATTCCTCCCAAGAATCGTTTTGTCGCCACGCAGTATCCTTGCTGACGGTATCCTTGCGGCTCAGAGCGGTAACAAGCAGCGGGGCCCGACGCACGGCTCGGCGGGGAAACTCCTGGCGGGGCACCTCGCCCACTGTCGATTGCTCGCGATACTATTCCCCCGACGGCTGCTCCTCCTCCGTTCTTGGTACAATCAGAAATGAGCCCTCACTCGGCGCCTTAACTTTAATTAATCTAATACGGTAACACGGAAACGAGAAAAGAAAAGAAACAAAAGTAAAACGAAGTCGCATCCCCCTCGGCTCGGCGAGGAGGAGCCCCAGACTGACCTTCTCGGTCGGACTTGCACCCTTGTGACGAGCGCGGTCGGACGCGCCACGTCACAATATGAATTAAAAAATTATTTGAACTCTAATAGGAGACACAGAAATCTTTCGATCCCCGGATGCATGTCACGGTCCCCTATATAAAGGGCCTTAGTAAAAATGTTTGGCTTATACTAAATAAAAACGGATTAGATGCCCTATACACAATACCGAAAAAACTCGACGTAATTATTAAAAGAGGCAAAAACAACTTAACTAATTAAAAAAAACCGAACTTGTATACAAACTTAAGGGTATTCTGGACTGCCTCTCAAACTTGATCCATCGGTCGATAATGTAGAATCATTTGTGTTACATTATTAATGAGATTTCGTATATATTTTTTTTATAAATTTGGAAATTCTTTTCCAGAATTAAAATACACATATTAATATCAATCTGTGAATTGAATTTTATATCGAGAACGAAAAAAAATTTTTTCATATTACTCTACTTATCGACTTCTTCCGAATCTGCACTCACACATACATGAAATTTTCATAGACATTTTTTTCTTATACCAAAAGCTTCTAACTGTTTTGAAAACACATTATTATTTTTTTCTATAGTGGGAACCCTACATAACAGTTATTTTGTATGTAAAGAGTCTTTAAAACTTAGTATTGCGGATAAAAGTTACGAGACGACTGCACAAAAGTATAATTTTTTAATTTTTTTTGTTTTTTAAAGAAAATTGTATTTAGCAGGGTTTGTTATTGCCTATACTGTTACGTCCGGCTAAATAATTTACGCCGTCTGTCACAAACAAACGATGCGTCGTGCCGCAAACCGCGTTGCCACGGTAACCGAACGTTGACGGATTCACGCGCTCTCAGTGCCGGGCCCGGTGTATCACGCGCTGCAAGCATGCGGCACGCTCTGGCGGCGCGCATGCGTCAATTAAAAACATCATTTATTAATAAACCGAATTAGATATCGTAAAATTTCCAAAAGGGGAGTGATCCTTCCTTTAGCCGGCTTCTCTCTGAGGCGCCTCGGTTCCGAATTATTGATAGTAATCGCGTAAATTAATTTGTAACGAACCTCCCATCCGTCGGCGTCACCGACCGCGCATGGCCCGGCCGAACACCTGCCAGACCGCAAAACGGACCCGTCCTAATTGCTGCATTCAAAAAAGCGTCGAGACGATCATCGTCTCCGCTCCGCGTATTTCCCCGCGCTTTTCCAGCCTCCACGGGAGGGAGGCGAGCGCGAGGAAACCCGAGGATCCACGAGAATCTCCGATCCTCCACCCGAGCGGGTATAAAAAGCCGCTCCGGTGGAGGCTGCGACACTTCTCGATCCGACCGTACGCTGGTATTCCAATCCCGACCAGAGTACGACCAAAAGAAGCTTCCTGCGACACGGCAATTAGGGTAAAGTGTTCTCTGCCTTAACCGAGAGCTCTCGGTACCGCTCGCATCCAAAACTCCTAGTCTCGAATCCGTAGCAGAGGGTAGAGCGTCCTCCGCCTTCGTTGAGAGTTCTCGGCTACGGATCTTCCTTAACGTCCGATTACCCGGCTCAAACACAACGGGGGTGGAGTGTTCTCCGTCTCCCTCGAGAGATCTCGAGATCGAGACCGGCGTCTCCTCGATCACCACACGCGATTCGAAATCATCGCGCGGCACAACGCGCTTCACGCCGCGTACCGCGCACCACCGAGCTCGAGACTCCTTCGATTACCGCCCGTCGCACTGCTCGCCTCACCGCGTCACGAAACTCCGCTTCGCGCCTCAGGGCATTGCCCGCCGGCTCGTCGCCGTACACCTCGACTCCCACCAAGCTATCCACGCGATCAGAGAACAGCTGTTTCGGCCGAACGACGCATTGTACATAAACTGTAAATACTTGTATATACACTTCGAGAGTCAAAATATATTATTATATTTTATTTAAATATACCGAATCGAATTTATTGTCTTAGGGACCTTTCCTACACCCAATCCTGGCGAGCTAAAAAGTCCACGTAGGAAATACGGTCGGTTACAAATTAATTAATCTGATTCTCCTTAATTACTTTTTAGAGAGGGGGTAAATCTCTGACGCCGGTGCATTTGCACTCGCACTAGACCATTCGGGGTAGGGCAGCAAGGGCCGAACATTCTTATTTAATTAATAAATGGTGTTGTAAGCCGATTACAACCGTATGTATCGAAATTGCGAAACGCATCTTTCGAAAGACGCACAAGAATCCGCTGCGCTCACGGAAGTCCCAAGTAACTTCCGTGAGATTACAACAGCGCGCTCGGAAGCAGTTCGTATCGTCCTAGAAACAGGCCTACACTGCAAAATCAAAACCGCGAGGCTACCGCGTTCCGATGTTGAAACTCTTAGCCTCGCGGAAGCTACCAACGCCCGGTCACTGGCCCCCGAAATTGCGCCAGAAACCATCATATTTAAGCGCGACCACACCGTGACTGAGCGGAGAGTAACATACTAACGTCCGAGCTACGTCGCGTGCTACACACCTTATCGCGAGTGATACCTGACACCATCACAGCTGACTGTAAGCGCAAGAGAAAAAAATAAAAACAACGAACAAGCAAGTAAAAAGCGTCTTCTTTACTCTCATACACCGACCCGAATCTTCACCCTTTGGGTCCTAACTCTTCAGGCAGGACGAATCCCAACTACTGACGGGAAAGAATTCCCAAAACGAGCAAACGCTTACAACAATGGAGTAAATTAATTCCGAACACGAAGAGAAGCACGCTGTACCTCCATAGTACCAGAATTTCCTATCCTTAACTCCTTTATGAAAAACTCAATTGAGAAATGCGAGCGATTAAAAAGAGTGGACGATAGTTGCGCGCCCCGCGATTAAAAAATGTGAATAAGAAGGCAAAACTTCATCTGGCGACCATAAAATCAACCACGATAATTAATTAGTTATTGAATTGGATGACAGGCGTTAGATGAATTATTGCTCCTCTTTCCGCGCTCTTCACCCCCGAATGCCCTCACTTGCGGGTATATAAGCCGCGATTTTCGGGCGAAATTCGAGATTTTGTCACTTTGTCTCGCGCCGAAAGGTCGTAAAACGTACTCCGTACCGATTCTTATACTTACAAAATTTCGCGATTCTTTCAATTTGAACTTAGAATATTTTCGTGATCTGAACTTATAAATTCGAACTTAGAATCTTCTCGTAACTTTGAACTTAGATTATTTCGCGAATTTGAACTTGGGATTTATCCGCGACTTAGAACTCTCTCGTAAATTCAGACTTTGAAATTCTTCTGCGTATTCAAGGTGGCAAATTCCTCCCTTACGTTACTAATTAATTCCTTCTTTATAATTATAGAACGCGACGAGTGATCATACCGAGCGTAGTGCGTGCGAACTTATACGAGTGAACCCAGCAAACTAAATTGTGAAAGCGAGTTCTCTTTTTACATAAAATTTCTTTTCCTTTTTTAAAATTAAAATCAGTGCAATTAAAGTTAAGTTCTTTTTTTTCTTCTCCTTTTCCTCCTTTTCTCCGCGCCACGGAACAGCGTGTAAAATATAATCGGTGGTGCTTCAGTTCAGTTACCTTCCTTCTATAGACATTGTGAGTGGTGAATCATGGTACAGAGTTGCAATTCCGTACGGAACGCGACGGCTCTCGTCACCCGCTGAGAGAGCGCGTTTCAGCGTTCTCTCGCAGTATACGGGCGGATCACGCGCTTTGGTTCTCTTTCTCTCTCTCTCTCTCTCTCTCTCTCTCTCTCTCTCTCTCTCTCTCTCTCTCTCTCTCTCTCTCTCTCTCTCTTTCTCTTTCTCTCTCTCTCTCTCTCACTCTCTCTCTCTCTCTCTCTCTGTCGTTATCCATCCCGCGGGAGACATACAAGCCAACAGTGCGGGAAGGTGCGCGTTGCGAAGCGTACGTCCTTCCCCGCCAACTGTCCCTACGAAGACTTTAGCGTAGGTAGGCGCGCTATATGCACCGGAGCGGACACCATCGGTGCCGCTGCAAACCAGGCGCCTCCATCTATGTCTATGGTGTGAGGTATTCGTCTCCCATCCTAGACCGATCCACGCTTAGAGCGATCCAGCGTCCTGCAAATAATAACAATCGTCGCGTGAAGCACCGACCGAACGCGTTGCCCGACAAATTAAACCACAATCTTTTATTCTGCGTATCTATCAAACAAAAAGAAGAACTAAAAGAAATGGCATTCCCGTAATAGATGGGAAGGTTTCGTCGGGGTGGACAACATCCAGCTGAGGAGATTCCTTGATTTCTTGGTTAAGGGTGAGGAGACCGGCTCCTGAGCCCCCAATCGGCCTCTTCCCCGCGACCCTACGACAGCCCCGTCTCCTACATCGTCCTCGCCGCCGAATCCATCCGACGCTGCTGTGCCGATTCCGTCTGGCAGCAGAGCCGAGCAACCGCCATCGGAGAATTAGCGGGATTACTCCCAGCCCGTAATCCTGCGCATCACCCCGTTCCTCCCCGGGACTCGCCTCCCGGCCAGGATTACTTTAATAGGGCCAAAATAATAGATCAAATAAATCAGTCAAGAAATTACTTAGGCGTATTTTTACACTCATCTTCCTACAATTCCCGCCTGCTCCAACTCTCTCAGTTTCCGCTCGGCAAAGTAGAGTAACTTAAAAATACGGAAAAACAATAATTCTCGCGATCCTAACCCCGCCGGACGTAACAATACTTTAATTCTAGAGAAGGATTTACAATTCTATGAAATCAATTAAGAGCCAAGTGAAAAAGAATTAGTGTTCAATCGGTAAAACAGACGACTCCAGCATCCCCTTAACTGCAATAGTTGTAATGTCTCTTATATTGGACAGACAAAGAGACATCTTGAAACTCGCATTAATGAACATAAAAAGAACATTAAAAAAGACGAAAGCAACCATTCGGCTGTAAGCAAACATTGCCTATCCCAAGTACATAATTTTAATTGGGATTCTCCCACGATCCTTTACAAAGAAAAACATACGAGAAAAAAGAGAAGTAGCGGAAATGTTTTACATTAAAAAATTCGATAACATTATTAACTTAAAAAAAAAGGCACAAAAAACTTAAATTGTATACATGACAGAGTTATAAATTTGACTTAGCTTATGTTTTTGTCGCTAGTTTTCAAAACAATATTTATCTAACTTTCCATTGCTGACACTGAATACACGCCAGTCACTGTACAGGTTTTGTGTTATACAGACGCGATTGACTTTTTAATTTTTAATTTTTATTGTGCCATTATTCTATTCACCTTTTCTGTGAAGTTATCGTTGTGCACGTTTACCGTCGTTTTTCCCAGATGACCACAAACGTTGCATACAATTATATTTAAACATCCACACATGTAAGTTTTTCGTTGCTCTTGAACATTAATTATTTTTAATTTTCGTGTTACGGGTCGGATTTCTCTATCCGACCTCGTAACCGATATATGTAGACCGCGATTAAGCATTCGGCGAAATATAAAATGTAGCAAAGAAAAGATCGCGCAACGCCGAGCGCGACAATGAGAAAAAGAACGCAACGACTCAATTAGAGCCGGACAATCGGAATTCAGACGCAGCAGCCTTATCAAGTAGCAGGAACGCTGATCGGCAAAGTTGCATCGTAACCCAGAAAACGGTAATAAAAAGGGAAAGCCCAACGCCAAGGCAGGCTCAATTAATTCAGTCAATTCAGTCAGTTATAATTTGTCTCGTACTACTGTAATCTATCGCGTGGACTTTGTTACTCTGTAAAATAAAAGTGTCTGACATACGAACTTCGTGAATGCCTCATTAACACCTTAGCCCCTGTAGCGCAACACCTAGTGAGACAGAGTGACCGGAAACAGAACAACCGCGACGTTATCTACAATAACCCATCGACATTTAAAAGACCAGCGGTGCAAAGACCTCTGACGGAGGACGGACCCCGACGTGCACGGAGCGGCACGACACTCGCATGTTTATTCTTTTATTTTTTCCTTTCATTATAAGTTTTTTTTTTTTTTTTTGAAAGAGAGGTAATGGCGGACGGTGATGAATGGGCAGGAGGAGTGCTCTCATTAGTTTATAGTAGGAAAGTGTAGAAGATGTGAAAGAGGAAGTGCGAGTGAGTGGAGGAGGTCAAGGAGGTGGAATAGTTGCTCGGACATTGGAGGGAAGTGCAGGGTAGATGGTGGAGAAACAGGAGAAGTGTTTGAATATCAGAGCAGGTGACCAGTGGATGAGATAGCGGATTTTGGAGATGGGGACAATGCGTAGGAGCGAATGGATGCGGAAGCTGAGCAGACAAGCGACGTGAGAGATGGAGAGTGTGCAGAGGAGAAGCAGAGAATGTGCAGAGTAATCGTCAGATGGCGTGGCAGGAGGCAAAAGAGGGCATGATAATCGATAATTCGATCCATCGATGTACGAGGCGAGAGGCCGTGATTGGTGGAGAAAATGATGTATGGAAATGATTGGTGGAATGGAAAGAAGGAGGTAGAATATTGGTCGATAGAGATAGGTGGATAGTAAGAGATGTGAACGGTGGTACCGGGTTTGAGAACGTTTGCGTTTCCAAGCGCGTGGTCCGCCAAGAAGGTGTGACGTAGCGGAGAGAAATGAAAATGAAAGTGAGAGAGAGAGAGAGAGAGAGAGAGAGAGAGAGAGAGAGAGAGAGAGAGAGAGAGAAGAGTGGCTAATGAGAAAGGAAATATGAAAAATGAAAGAGATAATCAAGGAGTTAAGGGAGATAAGAAAAGAAGCTGGTGGAAATTTGGAGGAGATGGGAGGTGGAAGGAGAGAAGAGGAAGAAGGGAGGAGCTGTCAGGGGGAGAAAAGAGGAGTAAGAAAGGCAACAGAAGGGAGATGGAGAGAGAAGAAAGACACAAGGTAGAGTGGAAAAGAGAGAGGGACAGTGAGCACACCAAGCACGGAATGGGGCAACAAGAGGAACAAGCGAGGAGCGGAACGGTAAAGACAGGTGACGAAATGACAGAGGACGGCACGGAAGATGGCGAAGGTGGATGATGGTCAGAGGAGGAGAGGGAGATGGTGGTAGATAATGAGATGGAAGAAGAGGAGGGTCGGGGAGAGAGCGGATAGCGAAATTAAGGAGGATAGAGAGCAAGAGAGTGAGAAGAATGGACATGGAATAATAGGTGACGGAAGGACGGAGGGTAGAAGGAAGGAAGGAGAAAGGAGAGCGACAGAAGGAAGAGACGACAGAAAGGTGGATTGAGGAAAAGACAAGGAGAGACGATGAAGGAAGTAAAAGAAGAACGGAAGGAGAAGGAGAGGGACGGGAGAGAAGGAAAGGAAGAAGAGAGGGGGAGATCCGAGAGAGGAGGGAAAGGGCTTTCTGGGGATTAGAAGGGAGACGTGGAGGGAGGAGAAGTTTGTAAGGGTCGCAAAATGGCCAGGGCGTGTAGGGGGTAATAATCGAATGTCGTGTTAAATGAGATGTATGATGTTGAGTCTGCAAATCCTGAAGGGACGTAGTAAATGAATACATATTAGTTTTTTTGGATACATGACATTTCTGGCATAATTGCATGCCTGATGCGTAGGATTCTAGCTATTGTCACCAAGCGTTAACGTATGTAATCTACAAAAAAGTTGTTATGATATTACCATTTACACGGCTTTCACTGCCCTAATTCTTTTCAATATTAATTAATTCCCCAAAACTGTAATATTTTATATCTTGCTTGATAAGAGCCAAAACTCATGGCCGAAACGTTGCAATAAAGCAGTTTCATATAAATTGCCAGTTTGGTCTTTTAATAACCAAATTATAATTTATATATTGATATGTAATTAAAATAATTGTGAACGTGAGATTCGTGTAGATAAGTAAAATCGACGGGTTTCCTTAAACTCCGGGCGGAGGAAATATTATTATTTGGGAAATCGTGGTGTTATCGTAGTATGTTGTTGGGTCCAATGTCTCTAATTGTGTGGCCTGGTTTTGTCAACGAAAGGTTGTTAAAAGTAGTCGCTGGCACTGCTTGTAATTAGTGAGTGCGGTCACTGAATTTATATTAATTAATTGATAAAAGCGAATAAGTTCGCAGTGACTTGGAAGGTCGAATGATACTCAAAGATCGACATTTAAGACTGAAAAAGTATAAATATGTGACTGACAAAATGACAGATAAGTGACTGACGTGTAGTTGACCAAAAGTGATTGGAAAATTAAAGAATAGTAACGTGACTAAGAACCGAAAAATTAAAAAATAATGACGCTCCAGCGTCCGTGCGCTGATTTAAATAGGGCGCGGACAAAGAGATCGACGCTAGCGCTCCGAAGTAGGGAACACTAGAGAGCCTTTAATCAGAGTGGCGCCGTGTGAATACCACATTTTGATTGGTTTGCCATATTTTATCGGGTCCCGCCGATTTTCAAATCTGAATATTTGTATTTTTATTGAAAAAATTAGAAATAAATAGTATACATATATATGGTGTGACATGGTGTTTTTCGCCCGTCACAAGGGCCGAAACGAGTCATTTAGGGCCGCGCCGTACCTTGAGGGGGGGCGGCCTTTCTCTTTTTGGCTAATTTAGTTTATAAGTTAATAACGAGCGGGTGGAGTGGTGTGCCAAGACGATCAATTGTAAATTGAGGAGCAGCCGTCGAGGGACTGTCAATAGAGAACATAGACGACCGAGCGCCGGGGCCCCGAACAGCCGAAAGACCACGAATCAGGTCAAGTATCTGAGAGTAATACCGAGATACATAAAGAAAGTTGTGGGGCAGTCACAGCCGTTATGTCCTCTTTAAAAAGATAGCAGAGCAACCGGGAGCCATTAGAAGCGCCCTCGGACGCTGAGATTCTACAGGACGAGCAGACCCCCCTCCCCCCATCGACTAGCGATCCGTGTGCGCGAATCGAAGCGCGATCGATGCGCAAGCTGCTACCGGCGTCCGCGGCACTCGACCGCTCACGGTTTGTCATTGTTTGGTAAGGCGACCAAGGGTGCGGGCCAGCAGCCACCAGCGACGTCCCCGACTATTGTAAGGCCACCATATCGACCACAAGGACGGAGGCACGGTCACTCCGCGATTCGCAAAATAGTAAAGAAGTTGGTAGACGCCATAAGAGAATATCGCGGCGAGAAATTTTCGGGATACCGAGCATATCCGGGGTCCGTGTCGAACTCTGTCTCATAATCTAAGGCCCTTATCCTGTAATTCTCCCCCTCGAAAGCCATCGAGCCGACAGTCACATTGAAAGTCATAAAAAGAAATTGCGCGATTTGCGGGACACCGGGACGACGCAAGAGAGTGAGACTTCTGAGATTCGTGTTCCGGGATTGAAAATACCGAGGATTCCGAGCGGACACTGAGCCGAGACGAGATCTCGAGAGCTCCGCCTTCCGGACGAGGATACCGAATACCCGGGGACGATGCCGTTGTACCGAGGCGCCGTAACCGCCTTGCGAAGATTTGTGTAAGACCCGCTACGGGCAGGGCTATACCTCGTCGTATATGTTCGAGCTTTCTGTATAATGTACGAAATCCCGTGTAGAATTGCGAGTAGAACGTGTGTGTCCCGAACATCGACGAGAATTGCGTTAGTCGTTAGCGTACCGAACTATGCTGTCGATCGTACTGGCACCGTGTAGAGTGATTATTAATCGTGTTATGAATTCGAATATGATTGTTGTAGATACGATGTGAGCGAGGCACTCACAACCGATAGTAAAATTAAATATTATAGTATAATATTGGATAATATAATAATATTAAATCTGAATTAAGAAAGATGTTAGAATAGCTCGCCGAGGAAGGCTCCTTATCGCGAGGTGTCAAGTAACATGCCTCGTGCGCTGCCGACCGACCATCGCACCGGTCAACGCACCGGGTATCGCATGAAATTTAGCGAAGTTCAGCTTAGCAACGATCATGCTACCGGAAATGCATATTTGCGTTTTGGCAATTGTTGCTGGATGCGCGCGGTTATGACCATATATGGTCATGCGGAGGGCCCATTGCCCCACTATTATACCAAATCCGCGGCACTACTTAAGCCGCCACGGGATCAGTGATAGTCAGTCAAGCCGATACATACGGCCCGCGAAATTAGCATACAAACTCAGAGTTCGGGACTTAGTCACAAGGCATCTCGAGCGAGCGAATATACAGCGCGCTATCTCAGAGCCGCGCGCCGTATCTTATCACCTCAAACAAGGGAAGTTATCGAACCCGAAAATTCAGAAAATTCAGAAAAATTATATGCAAGTAGAGTAGTTCGTTCCTAATAGGGAACTATTTTTCATTTCTGCTAACTTTCACTTTGAAGGGGTAAAACACCCCTTCGAAAAAAATTGGTTTTTTCCTTTTCATGTAAATATTTTCGAAACTATAAAAGATAGAAAAAAATTTTTTAAAAGTCGAATGGTTTTAAAAGTACTTCTAAAGTTATAAACAAAAAAAATTTTATTTGCTTTTGTTTAACAAAATACCCCCTCTCTTTCCTCTATTTTTTTAATTTTTAAATTTTTGTTTACACTAAATTAAAAGTTTTTTTTCCGAATTCAACCATATATGATTAATTTATATTTCAATAAACCATTTTCGAGAAATAATTATAAACGTTTCCGCATATACGTTATCCGTATATAGACTATTCGTATGCTATTCGTGTAAGCACTCTATTCTTTACAAAAACGACGACGATACTACAATTTAAGAAAAATTACTCTGTAAAAAAGACTTGGTTAGGTGGTATGACTGTGAGCGGACGCATGGTGTGTACGTGCGAATAATTTTATTGTAATTGAGAGAATATAGATAAGATAGAGGCGATATTTAGTGTCAGGAGAATAGCGAAATAGTCGAGTGCAAAGGGTAATTGGAGGAAGCATCGAGAGATAAGGCGTTATAATAGTAGGTAGAGGAAATCAGGATAGGTTAGGAGGTTAGGAATCACGGGTAGGAAAGTGCGGGAAAATGTCCAGGGAGATAAGAGAGAGAGAGGAGTAAAAGGTAAGAGTACAGAAGAAGGACAGAGGAAATTAGTGATGGATGGTAGTAAACAGGGTAAAAGGGTGAGTTCCAAGGAACAAGAGGAGGTAGGCAAAGAGAATTTGGATAGGGACGGATTAACTAAGTTAAGGAAGGAAGTCAAAGCAATAGCCTTAAAATTGAAAGAATTTAAGGACAAGATAAGGCAGGAATTAAAAATTTTAAAGGTAGAGCAAGAATTATGGAAGAAAAGAATAAAAGAATTAGAGGTTAAATGCATAGGAGTGGAAAAAGATATCATAGAGTTAGGAGAAATAGTAAAAAGAGGGGAAGTAGAAGGGGGGAGGGCTAGTAGGACAGAAGATAGCGACAGCATAGGAAGTGTTGCAGTAGGAAGAAGGAGAAGTGAGAGTAGAGAAAGCAGATACACTAGAGCGAGCTCGGGATATAGTTTTGAGAATAGTAGCGGAGGACTAAGTGACAGAGAGATAGGAAAATTAAAGAAATGGGTTGAGGATAGGGAAAAAAAGGAGAGGAGAAAGAACATAGTAATTAGAGGATTAAGAAAAGAAGATTTAGATAGGATACAAGAGGGATGGATAGAGGAGATGATTAGAGAAAAGCTAGGATTGGAAATTAGGGTGACAAAGTGATGGATAAGCGGGTCGGTGATAATAGGAAGTCTTGAAACCGAGGAAATGAAAAGGGATATTATGTGTAACAAGAACAAACTTAGGGGAGAACGGTTATTTATTGAACAGGATCTGACATAGGAAGAGAGTAATACGCAAAGAAATATCGCAAGGTGGTTTAAAGAGGAGAAGGACAGAGGTAGGATAGTTAAGATAAAAATAGGCAGGGTAAAGATAAATGGAATATGGCTTAAGTGGGAGAATGTGATGTCAGATAGGAGAATAGATTTGCCCAGAAGGAAGTTAGGAGAAGGGGAAGTTACAGATGATTTAGGCTTAGGTAGAGATGATAATGGTGTTAGTGCGGATAGGAATAAAGAGGAGGTGAAAATGAAGGTAGGAGTTAGTGTAGGAGATAAGGAAAACTAAGAGAGAGCCAAGAAGGGTGGAAAAAGAAAGAGAATAGTAGAAATAAGTTTATAGTTAATGGTAAAGGTAATGGTAAATATAATAGGGTATGTAAAAAGAAATGTAAGAGTAAGGATAGTAATAATGTAAAACATAGGACTCATTTGGATAGGAATATAATATTTTGGAACGTAGCGGGTTTAGGCAGACAGGACAGAGATTTTTGGGAATTTGTTAAAGAATATGATTACATAGGTCTAATTGAAACTTGGGTAGAGGAAAAAGATTGGAATAATATAAAGGATATGCTTCCTGGATCACATACCTGAGAATGTTGTTTCGCGGAGAGGAGTAAAAAGAGAGGTAGAGCTAAAGGAGGATTCATAATAGGAAAAAAGAAGGTGTGGGGGAGAGATGATAGGAAATTGATAGATAAGAGATGAGAAGGGTGGACAGCTACTAGGATAGAGAAAGCATTTAGAGAAAAAAGTATGTGGATAATAACAGTATATGTATAATCAAGGCAACTGGGAAGACGTAAAAAGTACAATAGCAGAGATAGTAAAAAAAAATAGGAATGATGTGATTTTAATAGGTGGAGATTTTAATATAAGAATTGGAGAACTAAGTATAGAAGAAGAGGCTTTAGAGTTAGGTAGGAAAAGTAAGGATAAGACAATAGGCAATAATGGGAGAGATCTCGTAGAGTTTATAAATAACATAGGTGGCTATATATGGAACGGAACGTTTGAAGGTGACAGGGAAGGAGAATATACTTACATTGGTGCTAGAAGTAATACGGTTATAGGCTATGTTATTACATGTGAAAATTGTATTGATAGGATAATAAGTTTTAGTGTAGTGGATAGAGTGGACTCGGATCACATGTCTCTGACAGTGAAGTTGGACTCAGAAGAGGAACTGATGGAGGAGGATCTACAAGATATAGAAGAAAGGAGGACAAAAACTCTATGGGACTTGGAATCGAGACACCTGTACGAGGAAAAAACTGAGGTAGCAGAATGGACGGAAAATTTGGAAAATGACTCAGCGGAAGAAATCTGGAAAAAATTAAAGAAGACGATTCTGGAGGCGATGGTGAAAAAAGAAATAAGATTGAAGAGAAGAAAAATAGGATATAAGGAATGGTGGAACAAGAGCTGTTCCAGGGAAAAGAGAAAAGCTCACAGAGCTCTGAAAAGCTGGAAGAAAGGTAAAATTACGAGGGAAGTTTACCTGGAGTGTAAGGGCAATTTAAAAGAGTTCCTGGATAATAGATATGCTATTTGGAAAGAAGAAGAAGAACTGGAGCTGAGAAACCTGAGGAATGCAGCTGAAGTATGGAAGTATATAAACAAAAGAAAAGGAAGGAGAAAGAAGATAAAAAATAGTATAGGAAAGAGAGAATGGGAGAGGCATTTCAAGAATTTGTTGGAGGGCTCGGACAGAAGAGGTAATGAAGTTACTCCTGAAGAGGATGAGATAGAAGAAGGAAATGAGAAAGAGGAGGGGGTGCTGATCAACGAAGAGTTAATTGGAAGAGCAATTGACAAACTGAAAAATAAGAAGGCACCAGGATTAGATGGAATTTCTATGGAGGCATGGAAATACG
Organism: Monomorium pharaonis; assembly: GCF_013373865.1. Classification (NCBI taxonomy): domain Eukaryota; kingdom Metazoa; phylum Arthropoda; class Insecta; order Hymenoptera; family Formicidae; genus Monomorium; species Monomorium pharaonis. The sequence goes on from NC_050467.1 coordinate 13,041,845, forward strand.
GAGGTGCTGCTATTAGGAAAGGGCTGACGGTATTAATAAAGAAGATCTGGCTAGGAGATAGTATTCCAGAAGATTGGAAGGCAAGTGTGATTCTACCTTTATATAAAAAGAGAGATCAGGAAAAAACGGAAAATTATAGGGATATTTCCCTACTCTGTTCTGCTTATAAGATTTACGCAATTTACGATCTTAAAAGTCTCCCTGGAGGAGGAATCAATGGAGCTGAAGGCGCTGCCGGAGAGTCAAGGTAATTTTAGGGAAGGAAGAGGAACGATGGAGAACATCTTTATTTTGAATCATGTGGTACAAAGAGAGAAACTAAAGGAGGATAAGAAGGTGTTCGCTTTATTCGTGGACTTGAAAGCGGCTTTTGATAATATAAAAAGGAAAGAATTATGGAACATCCTAGAAGAAATTGATATAAAGAAGCAAACAACTAGAAGACTGAAGAAGGTTTATGAAGAGACGAAGGCGGTAGTGAAAACAGAAGGAATTCTACATGTTCAAAGGAGTTAGACAGGGATGTGTGATGAGTCCACTACTTTTTGACTTATACATCGCGGACATTGACAAGTATATGAGTAAAAGAGGAATAGGTGGTATTAAATTAGGAAATGATAGGATATGGTCGTTAGCGTATGCGGATGACATGGTTTTATTAGCGAAATATAGAGTTGGATTAATGGATATGATGGATACGCTTAGGAGATTTCTAAAAGAGAAAGGTTTAGAACTTAATATAGATAAAACAAAGGTCATGATATTTAACAGAAATGGAAAGGAAAAGATTGGTAAATGGTTATGGGAAGGTAGAGAATTAGAAGAGGTTAGTTCGTTTAAATACTTAGGTTTTGTTTTTAATAGAAAGGGGGATTATAGAAATCGTATAAAAGACTTGAGTATTAAGGGTAGACTGGCCGCGAATAGGGTATGGGGTTTGGGAGAAAGAATTTATAATAACGATTTTAGTAGAAGATGGATGTTATTTTGTTACTTGATTAAAAGCGTTATGTCTTACGGGGTAGAAATTTGGGGTTGGGAAGAAAAGAAAGAATTAGAAAAGGTAATGTTAGATTATGTAAGATGGGTTTTCAACATAGATTTTTGCACGCCAAGGTATATTATGATGTTAGAACTAGACTTAGATAAATTAAGAATTAAATGGGGTATAAGAGCTAGAAGATTTGAGGAAAAAATTAAAGCTATGGTCGATTACAGATGGGTTAAACTTTGTTGGAATGAGAAAAGGAAATTTGGTTGGAAGGATCTATATGGGAAAGAGAGAGAAAGATATTATAACAGGAATAGATGGAGTTCGCAGGCTTTAGAGGGTTTAGATGGAGATGCAGCTAGGAGAATTGGCAAGGAGTTAGAAGCTAGAGATAAAGATGTACAGGTACAGAAATTGGAAAGTAAATTAAGCGAGGCGAGATATAATAAAAAGTATGCGGTAATTCTGGATAGGAAAATACGGAAGCCAAAGTATTTAAGTAAGAAATTCGTAGACAGCGGTAGGAATGGTATAGGAATAAGAGTGTTAGCTAGATTTATATGCGGCAACATGGAAGAAGATAATAAATATTGGTTAAGTAAGGTAGATAGAGAATGCGTATTTTGTTACAAAGGTAAAGATAATTTAAATCACTTTGTGGAAGAGTGTGAGATTACGAGGTCATGGTTTGTAACCTTAGGCAGAAATAGGAGAGAAAGAATAGAGAAGCTACTATGTGATGATTTCGATGATGTAAAAAAGGTGTTGTTAAAATTTTTGTATGAAAAGAAAAAGGCGTTTAAAGCGTGTAAAGAAAAGAAGAGATAATGTAGTAGGTAAGGAATTCTGTATAAATAAATTAAGGAAATAGTCTGTATGTAACTAACTGTGATCAAACCGTGATGATATGATAGGATAGGGTAAGATAAATTTTAATAAGTTAGTTGTTAAGATTCAGTGCATGGACGGATGAAAGAGTGAATGAGGTAGAATTATCATGTAAACCAAGTCCCCTTCTTGGCATGTAATTGCTGAAGTAAATAAATATATATATATATATATATATATACTCTGTAAAAATTATAGACTTTGTTTTTACGGAATAACCATCAATAAGTAAGAATCAAAAAAATTGTATCTAAAGTAATTTTTTAAAAATTGTTAGCAGTTTTAATTATTAAAATGGTTTCACAAAGCAATATTTAAATTATTTATATTATTATTAATATATAATACATTTCAGTAATATATAATACATTCATTAATATATAATTCATATTAATACATAATACATTTCAGATAGCTTTTAAGCCGATCAGTATGTACTTACAAATATATAAAAATTAAAACAAATTAATACTAATTAGTGACACGTATAAATTATAATAACAATAAACGTTATTTATTATTTTGTAATAATAACATTCATACATTTATTATTTCAGTGAATAATTTTGCAAATCAATAAACAAGATACTTGTATCTTGTACAGTAAAACTACTTTAACATTAAATGACGTAAAACTACATAATGCACTGATAACCTTGTCTAACTTTCTGATTTACATAATGCGGATATGTTTAACTATTTTGTAAATTACGGATTATAATTTGTACAATAATGATATTCTTCATAAAAATGTTTAAAACAAAAATATTCGCCTCACCACGCACAGCGCATAAAAACGGCCATTCCACAAATACTACATTTGGGTATATGCTTTTCATTTTGTAATGAAAGACTTTGTAATTAACAGAACTCTACAGGATTTTGAAATTCGTCAGGATGTATTTCTACATATACGCTTTTAAACCAAGCATATTGGAAAAGATTGTTGAATCTAGGCGAAGAAAACTGATTAATGTATGCAATTTAATTATTTCATTACGGGAGTGCAAATTGACATCTTTCTCTTGAAAAATTATATTATCTGAAAATGTTCGCACAAAATTTTTCCAAATCCGGAATCCAAACACATCTAAAGGCTGAATAAGGCCCGTCGTCTTTTTTGGAATGGTTAAAAGTTGTATCTTTTTGTCTTGTAGAATCAACTGCTGTAGCTGACTCGGGCAGTGTCCCGTCCATGAATCAAGTAATAGCATGCTTTTACGACCAGTATTCGGTAAATACACGTCGCTGAACCAAATTTTGAAATGTTCAGATGTAAATTTTCCTGATGTTGAAGCTTGGATGTAAATATTAACTGGACGAAAAAGAGTTTCTTGCACTCTTGGACCAAATGTTCCTGTGGATTCCTTTAAAACCATGTACAGTGGTGAAAGAAGACGTCCGCTTGCCGAAATAATCGGCATTATAGTGTAACTATGTGTCGCAGAAGATATCTATTGAACCGTTGCTTTAATTATTTTTGCACCTAATTGCGTTAATGTTTGTCCAGAATGTATTTCAAGGTTGAAACCACTTTCATCTGCATTATAAACTTCTTCAACTCCGATGGCTGGGATGTTAGATCTTACGTTTGAAACAAACAATTCTGCGATATCTTGTAGATTATTAATATTTTCAAGCATAAATTGCGTTCTAAATGTTGTTATTTTGCGGGAAACAATTCCATGCACATGCTTAAATTTCCAAATCCAATATTTACTTGCTTTAAATTCAAGTAGATCTATTTGGCTTTTTGCTTCCAAGGCCCATGATCTTAAATTCCTGTCATGAACAATAGATCTTCTTTCACGAGCTTCGTTGAATTTTTGCAGTACGTATTCCGTAATAAATACAACTTTATCAGCATTTGTTCCACCTTTCTTTATACTCGCTTCCCACCTGTATAGTTGATGTATGGATTTAACCTTGCGAAAACGGTTTTGTACAGTAGTTAAAGGTTGACTTGCTTTCTTTCCGGCTTTCCAAAACTTCACAGCTTTTCTCTTATAATTAAAGTCGACCTTTCCAACTTTATCATCAACAATGCATTCTTCAGGTTCAAAACTGTCTTCTTCTTTTTTTGCAGGCATAATAGGTTCTACAACTTGTGCTTCATGCGGTTTTGATAAATCTTCAAAATCAAGTACATAATCATGTTCAAATAATGATACCAATCGTACGTCTTGACATTTTTGTAGAATATCGCGAATTTCATTATGCACTTCAATTTCAAACGACGTTATAGGTGTCTGTGTTATACTTGCAATTTGAAACGTGGTTGCTAACATGTTTATTATGTTTGCTACATTTAACGGTGTCATTTTTAAGAGAATTATATGAAGTAAGATATTATATGAATCACAAACTCTTCTCTAAAATTATTGATTGCCGCCGTAAGTAAAACTGAAAATAATATTTTCTTGAGCATATTTATATGAATCAAAAGACGCATTACATATTATTTTATTTTTTTGCAAAATAGTTTAATTTATCACTTATATAACATTAATCTTATCTCATTTTTCGTGTAATAAATAAATAAGATGTTACACGATAAATTCTATTTTGATATTAAATGACGCAAAATCACATGTTGTGCCGATAATCTTGTCGACTTTTCTGATTGATATAAAGCGGATGTGTCTAGTTATTTTTGCAATAATATTTATTAAATAATTTTAAACAGCACGATAAATAAGATATTAGATGAAACTCTATTTTGATATTAAATGACGCAAAATCACATGTTGCGCCGATAATTTTATCGACCTTTCCGATTTATATATAAAGTGGATCTGATTTATACGTGTCTAATAGTTTCTAACGGATAAACAAAAATTATTTCTAATAAAAAAAAATAACGCAAGTGCGAGAGAAAGAACGCCAGATCCCTTTATCAAGGAACCAGAAAAGGTATTTTCTTTTAAAAGTAAAATTATTGTTAACAAATTTTAATTTAATTGTTTTAAAAGATGAAACTACCAACTGACAATGAGGAAAGGACGGAGTGGAAAATGGAAAACTACGGACCCATCGATGGGGTACAACCCATTGATTACCCGGAGACATATATTGTGTCACGTTGGTAAAAAAAAAAAAGATAACTAAAATCGCCAAAAAGCATTCGAAAGAAATTTCAAGCTTTAAAACGCTTTTTGGATATTGTTTCTATGATGATTTTTCGCTGAGTTGCAGCAGTTTAAAAATAGCCTAAATTTTCGGTATACAAAAAGTGTTCCCTATTTTTTTTGAGTAGTGTATATATATATATATATATATTTAGCATGTATATCCACATACACACACACACACGCACGCACACATATTTGCATACATTAAAAATGTTTGTTTACTTATAATTTAAGGAGAATGTGTTGATGGTACAGCATTCCTATTATTGACGGAAAATGATTTAAAAGAATTATAAATAAAGATAAATATTTCAGGATTAATCAAATTATTCAGGTGCCTCTCTACAATTTCTCTTCCATTCATTCTCTTTTATTCTCTTTCACTCTCTTCCCCCCATACATTCATCTCCTTCCCTCTCTCTTTCTCGACCATCCTCATCCACCATTCCCCCTCTCCCTCCTGTCCTAACACTCTACCTACCTCCTCCTGCCAACTCCCTCCCCATTCTGCTCCCCAATCCCTACATCTTTCCAATACGTGCTCCCAACTCTTTATCTCTCCTCCACATAACCTACCTACACATCCTATCCTCCTCTACCTTTCAATACCTACTCTCTGTTATCTCATTCCCTAATCTAAATCTTGCTACTCTTTGCCATCTACTTTCCCCCCTACTTTTTTCAAATATCCTGGAATACCTTCACTCTTTATCACACTGTACCATCTATTATATTTTGACTCTCCTATTTTCCTCCATCTGTCCCTCTTCTGCCTTTCTTTTTCTTCCTTTTCCCGCCAGCTTTCCTCCTCCCCTCCACCCTCTCCCTCCTCCATCCCTACCCCTTTACCCTCAATGAACTCCTTTCTTTCCTCCTCCCATCCCTTCCTAACCTTTCCTTTATTCCATCTTTCCCTTATCTCCATTAAACATTCCCTCGCCAACCTACTTCCCTTTCCTTCCATCAATCTCTCCTCAAAGCTCCACGCTCTTTTCCCTGCTCTTCCCTCTAGCTTGTTCCTCTGTATCTCCTCCCTTACCATATTCCCCGGTGTTTTCCCTCCCACTCCTACCACCCACCTTATGTACCTTGCGACGTTACTTTTCTTCGCGTCTACAACTTCGTCGCGCTCTGGGCTCTAAACTCTAAACTTAAAGGCTCTAAGCTCTAAACTCTCTTTATTGTAAGTTGGGCGCCAGGCGCGGAATCCGCGCAGCACAAAAGTCGAAAAACTCGGTATTTCGCACGACGGCCAAATGCCTGCTAGCCCGCCTCTACACGAAGTGGCAGAGGGGCGAAGTTCTTCTCGATACGCGGAATAGGAGAGGAGAGGTCTTGCATTAAAAACTAGATAGAATTAATAAATATAAGAATCGTATATTAAAAATAAGATAGCAACAACTTTATACGACGAATACATATTAGTCATTCGACACGACTCTGTTATACGACTGTATCGTACTCGACTTGGGATTTACAACATATCGAAAACTACACTCTATAGGTTACACACTGAATTTAACAATACAACACACTGCTCTAACAATAGACGGGATAGGCCTCGACGGAATGCGCGTATTCCTCGTAGATATTCTCACCTACAGTTCGTATATGGCTCACACTCTCGGTATGTGGCAAGTGAATCCCGTACTATTACCCTACGCGCTATCCCGTCGCGAAACTCTTACACACAGATCGACTGTCGGCTCGACATACTCCCCGAGAGAAGAGACAATAAGCGCAATTATTAATCTCTACGAGACGGAGCTCGACACAGCCTTGCCACGCGGTGACTCTAATCTCGGTATTCCGATTACAATCAATCCGAACGCTCGGTAGGGTAATTATTTCTCACGAAAGACTGGGCCGTCTCCGCCCTTACCGCGTGGTCAAAGTGGTGGCCTTACAGATGGTGACGTCGTCGATGGCCGTGGAACCGCTCTCGTCGTTGTCTCACCGAACAGTGACGAACCGTGAGCGGTGGGGCGCGCTGCGGATGCCGGTAGCGGCCTGCGCATCGATCGCGCTTCGATCCGCGCACACCGATCGCTAGTCGATGGGGGGTCCTCTGTCAGTCCTACAGGATCTCATTGTCCGAGGGCGCCTCTGATCGTGACGCCGCGCAATACGAAGAGTGCGGACTGCACGCCTCGATGTCCTTTTTCGCCGCATCGGCTGCTGCTGGATCGGTTCGGGTTGATCAGGCCTCGTCCGGCTTACTCTTCGAGGCCGAGACGACCACTCCGGCTGGGGTCTCCTCCACCCTAGTCATCGGATGTAAGGGCGCACGCTCTCTCCCCGGCGTCGTCCCAGGCTGCACCGGAATGCTGTTCCTCTCTCTACAATAGAATATAGCGGCAGTGTTTGTCCCACGACTTTCCTTACGTACCTCGCTACTGTACGTAGATGCTTGACCTGATTCGTGGTCCTTTGGCTGCCCGGGGCCCCGCTGCTTGATCGTCCAAGCTTCTTACTGACATTCCCTCTACGGTTGCTTCATTAATTACAAATGGTAATCGTGGCACACTACTTCTCCCGCGGATCGCATCTTCCGCTTGGCGGATACCTAAGCGTCTTATTAACTAAAAAAATATTACTCAGAAAAGGAGAGGCCGCTCTCCCCCTCGGGGTAATGAGCGGCCTCAAATGACCTTTCCCAGTCGGGCCATCCGGCCCTTGTGATTGACGAAAAACGTCACGTCACAACCTCTCTTTTATTTTCTCCACTTTTTCCCTCTCTTTTCATCCCCATATTTCCACTCCATAACTCATAATCGTCCACACTAATCTATCGAAGAACTATAATCTTCTTTCCCAATCCTTACCAAATTTCCTCTTCTCAATCCCCCATACCTGCCCCATTACCGCCGCCGCTTTCCTTTGTAGCATATAACCTAAATACTTAAATTCTCTTACCTCCTCTACTTTCTTTCCCCTCTACCTCCAATTCACCAATTTCCATCTTCCCCTTCCCTTTCTAAATCTCATTACCTTCGTCTTTTTTACATTTATATATACAGCAGTAGCCCCTTCTCCTCTATATAATCTTCCTATCTTTCTATCATACTCCGCATTTCCCCTTTCTCCTTTGCCAATAAAACTATATCGTCCGCATAAGCTAATGTGTACACCTTTTCCCCTCCCAACTTTACCCCCCCCCCATCTCACTCTGTTCATTTTCTGCTACTAGCACATTAAATAGAATCGGACTCAATGGGCATCCCTGTCTTAACCCCCTTGCCGTCCAAAACTCACTGCTAACCTCCTCTCCCACTCTTACTCTACTCTTTGTCTCTCTCAACAAGAGTAAATAGAGAGACAAAGCAATTCTTCCAGCCTCTCTACCAATCTTTCTCTAATCCCTCTCTCTCTTATTGCCCTACATAGTACCTTCCTATCTACTGAATCAAAAGCTGCTTTCAAATCTACAAATAGAGCCACCAATCTACCTTTTTCTTTTTCTATCTGCTTATTGATCAAATAATTCAGCACGTATATGTTGTCTATCGTTCCCATTCCCTTCCTAAAACCTGTCTGATTATGTGGTATTATCTCTTTCCTTTATATTTCTTCCTTTAATCCTTCCGCTAATATCACTGTGTATATTTTATACGCCGTTGGCATCAATGTCACTTCTCTACAATCCTCCACCATCCCCCCCTCTCCTAACCATCCCCTCCTTCCAAATCTCCGGCAACCCTTCTCCTTTCCATACTCTATTGCAGAATTCCCAAATCCAAACCTTCATTCCTTCTCCCCCACATTTCCATACTTCATTTGCCACCCCATCTACTTCCGCCGCTTTTTTTCTTTTCAACCTGTTTATTACCTCTTCCACCTCCTCCCTTCTTATTTCCTCTTCTTTATCCCTCTCTCTTCCCTCCTTCTTTCCTCTTGTTACCCTCCTTTTTACCCCCCTCCCAGCAAATCTATAAAATAATTCTTCCATTCCCTTCCCTCTATTCCCTCATTTATTCCCCTCTCCTCCTTCTCTTCCTGTTTACTATTTCCCACACCTGTCCCTCCGTTTCCGCCTCCTGAGCTATCCATATCCATCTTTCTGTTCCTTCCCTTTTTTTCTTCCCACATAATTCCTGATTCTCTCTTTTCGCTCTTTTATATTCCTGCTCTTCTTCTCTCCCCCTTCTCCATTCCTTCAGTTTTCTTCTTGCTATCCTCTTTCCCTCTCTGCATTCCTCATCCCACCGTCCTCTACCCCTCACCCTCCCATCTCCTCTCTTCCTCTATTTTTTCCACCGTTCTCTTAACCTTATCCTCCAGTTTATCCTATTCCTCCTGAACCCGCTCTTCCCCTAACCTTATCTCCTCCATTTTTCTCCTAAACATTTCCGCCCCTTCCTCATCCCACCATCCTCTCCATTCTCTTCTTTCTTTGTTTTTCCTTCTAACCCCTTTTCCCCTATAAGCGTTACCTCCACAGGATGGTGGTCGAAGTCTATCTTTTCCCCTATCTCCAACTTATTTCCTCATTCCCTATAACATAATCTATTCTCTCTGCTTCCCGTAGACGTAAATTCTCCTTTCTCATCTCCTTTAATCCCTCCGTTACATATACTCCACCCCCCCACAAATTTCACTAATCTTTCTCCCTCCCTATTTATTTTCTTATCCTTTGATCTTCCATTCTCCTCCTTTTTCCTCTCCCATTTTCCTGCCTCCAACCGCCTCTCTTATTTCTCGTTCTCACGTTAAAATCCTATAAGCGTTTCTATCCCCTTTTCCCTCTTTTTCATCCATTTCTTTGAAACCTGCAACACTCTCTCCATATTTCCATTTATATATATCCCTACCACTCTCAATCTTTTCTTTCCCAATTTAACCATCCCTATTATCATCCCCTCCATTTCCGTTTCTATCTCCGTCCCTTCTTCTGGGACTGTCCCGATTGCGCACATAAGCGATTGGACACGAACTCGATTGGACACAGACCCGTTTGCACACGGATCCGATTGCGCACCGACCCGATTGCACACGACCTGTTTGCACACGGACCCGATTGCGCACCGACCCGTTTGCGCACGGACCCGTTTGCACACCGACCCGATTGCACATGATCTGTTTGCACACCGACCCAATTGGACACAGACTCGATTGGACACGGACTTGATTGGACACAGTCTCGATTGCACACCGTCCCGATCGGACACAGTCCCTATTGGACACAGACTCGATTGGACACAGAACCGATTGGACACGGACCCGATTGGACACAGACCCGATTGCACACGGAACCGATTGCGCACCGACCCGTTTGCACACGGACTCGATTGCGCGCCGACCCGATTGCACACGACCCGTTTGCACACCGACCCGATTGCGCACCGACCCGTTTGCACACGGACCCGATTGCACACGATACGATTCCGCATTGCAGATAGTACATGGGTTAGCGACTTGGATGGGGTGGGTGCGGGAGGGGGGCGAAGCCCCCCTTGCACCCCCCCGTGTGTGTGTGTGTGTGTGTGTGTGTGTGTGTGTGTGTGTGTGTGTGTGTGTGTGTGTGCGTGCACAAAGCATTTTCTGCACCACATTGGTTTGCGACTATAAAATATGTATAAGAAAGAAAAATATCATAATGACTATTTTGTACGTATTTTTATGTCTAAATTTGCCAAGTATGAAAAAATTATGATAAATATTTATGAAAATATTAAAAATAAATATTTATTTATAATCTAAAAATTATTATAATCTAAAAATATAAAAAATATTTCGAGTTTATATACATAAATATTTTTCAGTACATTTAAAAAATATATTATGTATATTGTTAATAAGAATTTTTGTATTATTTCTAAATAATTTATGAAAAACGATTATATAACTTTTAAAAAATGTTTTTAAAAAATAAATTCGTAAAATATTTATAAAAATTTTCTGTGCTATCTAAATTGTTTTTGCATTATTCTGCGATGCAGAGTCGTGTCGTGTGCAATCGAGTGAGTCCCAGATGCGCACAGTAATAAACGAACACAGCAGGCTGAGTGAAACGGACACAGACCAAATGTGCACAGATCAAATGCACACAGACCAAATGCGCACGGATCAAATGCGCACGGACCAAATGCGCACAGTCGCAAACCTATGTGGTGCAGAGAATGCTTTGCACACACACACACATACACGGGGGGGGTGCAAGGGGGGGCTTGGTCTCCCTCTCGCACCCACTCCGTCGGTAGAGGTGCCCGAAAAGTCGCAACCCATGAAGTAAGTTTGTAGGTTACTGTGTCCGTTTGGTCTGTGCGTATTTGGTCCGTGCGCATTTGGTCTGTGTCCGTTTCGCTCAGCCTGCAGTGTCCGTTTATTACTGTGCGCATCTGGGACGCTCCCGTGCAATCGGGTCTGTGTGCAAGCAGGTTGGTGCATAATAGGGTCCGTGTGCAATCGGGTCGGTGTGCAATCGGGTCCGTGTCCAATCGACTCCGTGTCCAATCGGGTCTGTGTCCAATTGAGTCCGTGTCCAATCGGGTCCGTGTCCAATCAGGTCCATGTCCAATTGGGTCTGTGTCCAATCGGGAAATACTACTGTGTCCAATCGCTTATGTGCGCAATCGGGCCTCACTCTCTTTTTCTACTAATTCCAATCAAGAGACGGTAGTGGCTCGCGCCAAGTGAAAGCGCAGCGCGAGCTTGACCGTGCTCTTTACGCGAGTACGCGACTTGCGAGCACCCGAGATTATGGGATCTCAGAAACGGCTAAACGGATCGAGTTTTAACTAGGCTCAATCGAAAGTTTGGGGTCGATTTGTATAAAAAAACTTTTTTTATTTTTCTTCTACGTACCCTATGAGAGGAGATATCACGACGCAAAGTCCAAATATAAAAATTTTCATTTAAGAAACGTCATCGTCGTCCTCGATCTCTCATCAGAAAATGTCACTTTCACACTTTTGACACAAGAGGCGTTGTGTGCTATATGAACGTCAGGTTATTTAGGAATCTGTCATACCGACGAAATATAGTGATTCGTTTCACGCATGATCACGCATGATAATAATCAAGAGACACGGTAATGGCTCGCGCCAAGTAAAAGCGCAGCGCGAGCCCGACCGTGCTCTTTACAGTCTTTACGCAAGTACGCGACTTGCGAGCACTCGAGATTATCGGATCTCGCGCCATGTATTACCAGCTCACGCGAAGTGAGCTGACATGTATAGCGTGAGATTATGTTGATTTTTTAAACATCTCATCTATTTAATCATCAACACCAATGTAAAATTAATAATTAATCTGAGAGTAATACATTAAGAAATAATTAATCAGAGAGTAACATAGTACATTAAGATTTTACACTTGTGTCGATAAAATAGATGAGATGGTATGTGATGTAAAATGCGTATTATTGCTGTAATTGTCAATGATAATGTTGTAAGAATAAGAACTATCACCATTACCAAGGTATTACTTTTGTCAGTAAGATATAATTATACATTACTAGTAAAGTAAAGAATAAAAATAATATTGTTAAAACCATTCATTTGAAATTTTGTTAGATCTAATTAATAGTTATTAATATTGGTTGACAATTACAGCAACATTTAATACACAATTCTTCTACATCATACAACATTTCATCTCTCATCGACACTAATATAAAATCAGAGAGCTATTTTATTTTAATTTTATAATGGGTCACATAGGTTGCTCGGGCCACGGGTCAACTCGTGTCAAGTGACATGTGTAGTGGGGGTTAAATAATTTATTTAATGATTTTAAAGATTTTTAACATCTCATCTATTTAATCATTGTTCATTAAGATTTTACACTTGTGTCGATGAATTAGATGAGATGTCGTGTGATGTAAAATTGTATATTTTTTTGCTGTAATTGTCAATTAATCATTGACACCAGTGTAAATATAATTAATCAGAGAGTAACATAGCTCAGATTTTACACTAGTGTCGATGAGGTAGATGAGATGTTGCGTGATGTAAAATGTGTATTATTGCTTTAATTGTCAATGATAATGTAAGGATAAGAACTATCCTAACCATCACCAAAGTATTACTTTTATCACCAAGATATCAACAATTATATGTTACTAGTAAAGAATAAAAATAGTATTATTAAAACCATTCATTTGAAATTTTGTTAGATATAATTAATAGTTATTAATATTGATTGATAATTACAGCAACATTTAACCAATTCTTCTACACCATACAACATCTCATCTATCTCATCGACACTAATGTAAAATCTGAGAGCTTTACTTTTTGATTTTAATTTTACATTAAGTATATATTCTTATTAAATATACATTTTTAATTTAATATAAATGTAAATTTTTATAAATATTTAAAAAATTGAGAAATTTTGAAGCGAGTTTAATTCATTAATTGATTATTTGTTTTATGTGTAAATGTTCTTTTTACACAATAAAATTGTATTTGTGCTTAATACAATTTATTAATCAATGATTAAAATATTCGCTTTAATTAATCTATGTTACATCATAGGTTAAATTTGATGAAAAATATTTTATCTTCGATTTATTTGATACATAAATAAATGTGATATGTATGTATTTAGCTTGAATCAAATGTGATTTTTTGCTTTTTGAAAGAAGCTTACACATATATATTACCTATGTTGAATTAGTTTAAATTTCATAAAAAGTATTATCTTGAATTTATTTGATACATAAATAAATGTGATTTTTTTCCATCCAAAGGTATATATTATTTAAGTTGAATTTGATCAAAAGTTTTATCTTGGATTTATGATTTTTTCCTTAAAATAAAATATCACTTGATCTATGTTACATCAAATAACATTTTCGTGACCAAACATAATTATCCTTTTAAAAAAAAAGTAAATGGGCTCCAAGTGTGTGGACTTCTTTAAGGAAAGACACAAATTTAAAATAATCATTTTGATCAAATTCAACTTAGGCCTGGTTTCAAAATATGCCCTAAAGGAAAATTTTATTTAAAAATTTATAATAATATATTCGTTATATAAACTTTAGCTTCTTCTCGTAAAATTTTTTTCAAAGAGAAAGTTTTAGAGTGTAATCTTAAATGGTCTAGAAACCTAAGTAGTTTATAAAAAAAATACAAAATGCGTGATATCCAAACAAAATTACCTTTTTAAAAAAGGTAAAAAAAAGGCGCCAAGTGTTTGGTTTTCCTTTTAAGCAAAAAAATTATTGGATGATTTAACCTAAGTAATATAAGAAAAAAATAACAAATTCAAGGTGAAACTTTTAATCAAATTCAACCTAAGTGGTATATACTTTTGGATGGTTCAACCTAAGTATTATATACTAAGTGTGTCAAATTCAACCTAAGTAATATATACTAAGTGTGTCAAATTTAACCTAAGTAATATATATTTCTGAAATTTTTAAAGTTTATACTCACACACACAAATTAATTTCTCTACAAAAATAGTAATATCTAAATATTTTGCGCCAATTATAAGAACAAATATTTTTATAGAAACTAAAACATTATTACTATTCTTTAGCTAGTTTTTATAATAGAAAACAATTTTTTAAATTTATACTATAAAATGAGAGTATTAATTTGATTGTTTTAAGTTGGATTGTTTTAAGTTTGTCTTTACATACAATTTCGTTAATTACGAAGTATTTTAACGATAAACTTAAGAAGATGCTTAAATATAAGATTAAACTATAAATATTAGTTTTTTGTATTAAATTATTGGCTGCTGTGCACCGATACGAGGCTGCTGTGCGCATGCAAAAAACAATTGTCAGGAAGCATATTGGCAAGAAATAAAGGAGATAATTGAGCTGGCAAGTAAGTTTTAATACAAATAAATTATAAATATTACAAATAAATACTTTAATAGAAATAAATATTCTACTACAAAAACTTGGCGCTGCTAAACCAAATAATTTTCCAGCTCTTTCTTTTTCTTTTGTATGCGCATCTGAATGTGTGTGTGTGTGCGTGTGTGTGTGTGTGTTTAGTATATAACTTAGTTTATACATAAAGAAACGATTTATCTTTAAGGAAGCGGTTAATATCTGTCTCTTATGCATGCGTACGTTACAATCCCTTTCTCTCTCTCTCTCTCTCTCTCTCTCTCTCTCTCTCTCTCTCTCTCTCTCTCTCTCTCTCTCTCTCTCTCTCTCTCTCTCTCTCTCTCTCTCTCTCTCTCTCTCTCTCTCTCTTTCTCTCTCTCTCTCTCTCTCCCTCCCTCCCTCTCTCTCTCCCCCCCCCTCTCTCTCTCTCTCTTTCTTATGAGTGCGCAAACACAGAACATTGCAACAACATTGCGGCAATGTTGTAATATTTGTGATGTTGCTACAATGTTATAACATTGCCGCAATGTTGCTGCTATGTTCTGTGTTTGCTGGGAAGTGATAAAATGTAAGAAAAAAGAAAAAAAAACTTTTAATCCGATAAACTGAAGGATGGATGAGAACAATTAATTGATTGCAAGATGGTACGTGCGTAAATAGGTTCAAACAAGTTCTCTCCCCCTCTCTCTCTCTCTCTCTCTCTCTCTCTCTCTCACTTATTCATTTCTTCCTTTATTACATAATATTCGGGTGATTCAAAATACTAAATACCATCGTTAAAGATAATTGAGATGATTATCGATTATTGAGCGCAGCAGATGCCTCGCGGTGCTCGTGGTGCCTGCGAGCAGCGGTGAGTTGTGCCACCCCTGCTTACCTCTTGTATCCGATTCAGGATACGTAAACTATTTCTTATTATATCTAGAAATCTAAGCTCTGGATAATTTTTTGCGAAAGAAAAAGTTGACTCAGAATATTACTAAGAATACGTCTATGCAAGGACATATAGTTATTTTGAATCACCCTGTATATATATATATATATATATATATATATATATATATATATATATATAGTGATGTGACAGCCGCAGGCTGCTGTCCGTCACAAGGCCCTGAGGGCCCTTACGCGTTAACATCACGCGGGTCCTGCGTCCTCCCGCTCGGGAGCGGACGCAAAAGCGTGTTATCTCATGTTTTTGTGTGTGTGATGTCCCACGTGCTGTCCATTCGAATAATTATCAAGATTTTTGCGAGCGCTGCATCGTGAGTGCGGCGGAAATCGGTGGCCACAGCGATCGTTCTTGTAATTTTTTGGCGTCTCGTCTCGATGGAGAACATTCCCGGAGGTCACCAGGTGAGCGGACACTGAGGGAATAACGGAGACCCTTTTCGAGCGGTGGTCTGCAGGTAATACCGCCCTTATCTTGCCTACAATTCGTGTCGTTCGAGAATTCCGATACTGCCGCCAAATCACGTTTTCAGGATCCAGCGAAGGCACGCGAGGCCGATGTTTCGACGGGGCACCTACAAATCCGATCCCGCGCTAGTCCCGGCGGAGATCATGACAATTGGACATCAACGAACGCCCTCGTCGAGGAGGAAATAACGTCCCGGTAGCGGAAAAGGCGCCCGGCCAGGAGAAAGGAACCTGCCAGAGGAAAGCGCCAGAAATTCCAGCGCACGGGGCCCAACAGTATCGACCACCGCGCCTGCATCGATCAGCTGGCGACGGCGTGCACGCCGCGCGCTGCGCGAAAATCGATTTTTGGAAAATCGACCAATAAGGGCCCGGAGTATCGGGGGCAAGGTGGGGCGCGTCGCCGAGCGGCCCCCGCAGGATCCAGGATCCCGCTCTCGAGCTCTGGACGTTGTATTGTCTTATGCGTGCGATCCCGATCCCGAGCTGAGACACCATGTAAGAGGACGCAGGAGCCGGAAACCTCCCGATCCGGACGAGGCCGAGACGAAGGAGCCGGCTTGGTGAGACGAGCGTCGTAAATTGTAAAGCCACTGATTTCGCGATTAGGCGACTCACGAAAGAGTTAGGGATTTATTACGATCTTGTGGTCCTTAGATTAGAGTCGCGAATTTATTAGTGTATCGCTGCTTCGCCCGATCGCGCCCGCCCGCGTGAGTTCGTTCCGTGCTGTTCGTTTCGTATTCTGATTACATTGCGTGTGCGTCCCGATCCGCAGCCGAGTCAACTGTGATTTCGTCCTATAATTGTGTCGCGAGCTATTAATCGCGCTGTGAATGGTCGCGCATTTATGATTTATTGTTCAAAGAATTTGGTTTAATCTATCGCATCAATATCGCGAATCGTTGTTAATTGCGCTTTCGTCCGATTTCATATTCTTGTCTTGTACTACTTCGTTGGTGAGCTCAGAATAATTATCGCGCATATTACTTGTGGGATCTTGTAACGTGCGGAGGAGCACGAGCCCGCCGCTTGTCGCGTGAACTCGGAGCTACTGTTCGTCCCGATCGCTCTTGGCGATACTGTTATTCCATCAGGAGTTTGGCGTCCACCAACAGCGCCGGATAAAAAGCATAGATCCGTCGGAGAATTCCCACGTACGTCAAATCATCCGTGCATTGATTATTCCGTATTCGCGACAGGTAATGTCAAGCGATTGTCAGCTTGTAACGCGCGCAGGTCACCATTGCCGCCACATAGAGCCGTCTAATCCTGTACTACTTACTGTTAAATATATTTGTTAATTTTATTGTTAAATTTATGTCGCTTCAATAATTCTCTCGCCTTCCCGATTCCATCCGCCCGCGCCGAACCTCCCCCTCTGCCATTTTAGGGCTGAGCAGCTGGATATCGGAGCCGCTAACGCCCCGGTCGTCTAGCGTGCGCCCGTCTTTCCCGCGATTCTGTTACCGTAACGTTCATTAGCAATTTGGTGCACACAGAGTGGTACGCTTAACGTACCTGGCGCTCAACTAAGCATTGCAGTGGAAAATTTCGCGGAGGCAGTCGCCCCGACACCCGGGCGGCTCAGGGCCGCGACCAGGGACGGAGGCGAAGTTGGCTGTCGCTCGTGAGCACGGTTACAATATATACATATATGCGTGTGTGGATATATATATATTTGGATATATATATATATATATATATATATCCAAAAGTGCTCAATATATATGCAGAGTTGGTAACTTATAGTTAAAATTTAAATAATAAATTAATTTTAAATTATTTTATTTTTGACTTGAATAATTTTAGATATTTTTTAAACAAACATTAATTTATTAACTTTTTTTAAGTTAAAAATTTATACCTATTGTTGTAAGCCGATTACAACCGTATCTATCGCAATTGCGAAACGCATCTTTCGAAAGACGTTGCAAGAAGCACCTCTTTCGAAAGACGCACAAGAATCCGCCGCGCTCACGGAAGTCCCAAGTAACTTCCGTGAGATTTCAACAGCGCGATCGGAAGCAGTTCTGTATCGCCCTAGAAATAGGCCCTACGCTGCAAAATCAAACCGCAAGGCTACCGCCTTCTGATGTCGAAACACTTAGCCTCGCGGAAGCTACCGACGGCCGGTCACTGGCCCCCAAAATTGTGCCAGAAACCATCATATTTAAGCGCGACCACACCGTGATTGAGCGGAGAGTAACATACTAACGTCCGAGCTACGTGCTACACACCTTATCGCGAGTGATACCTGACACCATCACAGCTGACAGTAAGCGCAAGAGAAAGAAATAAAGACAACGAACAAGCAAGTAAGAAGCGTCTTCTTTTCTCTCATATACCGAGCCAAACCTTCACCTTTTGGGTCCTAAGGGTGCCTTCAGGCAGAACGAATCCCAACTACTTACGGGAAAGAATTCCTGAAACGAGCAAACGCTCACAAAATTGGTGGCAGCGGTGGAATACAAAAAGCCGTCGAGAACAAGGGAAAAACAACGGATACCAAAGAAGCCGTTAGGAACCAGCTGACTGAAGAAGCTAAAAAGAATTAACAAAGAACCAGTAAATTTTAAAACTAGAAGGAAGCACGATCTCGCAAAAAAAAGACCAGCCGACTGTAAGACGAGCTGAGACAACACCATCGTGTTATTTAGTGCGCGAGTGCAAAGATCTGTGCCAATGCGTCACGGTGTTAAGTGTTCTTGAAGAACGAGCTCCTCTGCCGGGGGAAGGAACGGCCGACCAGCCAACAAGGGGTGGACCACAACAAGGGGCGACGATTAGACAACTGTAGACTACGAGGAAAAGCCGCACATCCTACTACAACGCCATACGCGCCAGTCCATCCAGCGAGCTAACCTACGACAATCGCCATGCGCGCCGTTCTACTATTGTAAGTCAGAATTGTAAAAATATTTGCGCACTCATTGTAATGTCCTGTGCGAAGGGCAACGCGACCGAAAAATAATAATTCAGATAAAACAGCAGAAAATCAACACCGCGCGAAAAAATGAGGCAACGCGAAGTTTATCCGCGAAAGAAAACGCCTGTGAAAAAAAAAGAGGAAAAGAAGTGCTCGCTAATAAATAATACATTATTAGCGAGTAAAACTCTGATTCAAGTACGACGCTCTAGCACGTACACACGCGACCGCGATAAGACGCTTAGCCGTGCGTAATCCGACTCCACGGATAATACTCGGGAGACGACCGCGAGACATACAACATGCGATCTGCACATTGTCTCGAATAATTAAAACAAATAATTAATGTCTCATAACGGAAACAGCCCGCGAAAAGACCAGCAGCCATCGGAAGATTCAATAAATTCTCCGGAGCGCGAGGTAGTAGGCATAGCGGAAACCGCGTTACGCGATATACGAGACGCGACGCAACACGCGCTACGAGTTACAGGCGAAAACGGCACACACGTCGTCACCGAACGAGGAACCACAGCGGACGCACGCGAGTTTAGTTTAATAAGCGCCGAACCTAATTCGACGCGTGACTTAAACGGACAAAATCGGACCGACAATCGACTGACATCCAGTCCAACAACAATGGCCCACTCTCCCGCCGAAGCGTCCGAAAATATCCCGCGAAATGAAGTCGACGCGGAAATATTACGACTTCATAATTCCCTGCATGGAAACAATGACCATGCAGAAGAACGACCGGCACCGACGATAAATCCGAACCTCCCGCCACGAGAAACAATGTTATTGTATGATGTTATGCATGAACTACGCATCCTGAAATTCCAATTAGGTCTAAGTAGAAGAGATCCGGGTTATAAGCGAAGGACGGAAGCACCCCTGAGACCCCAAAATTTTCACGATCACGCCTTAGATTTGTCGTACGGACGATCGAATAACGACATTAGAAATCAGCGCGGATCGACAGTAAATTTTCTGAGTATGAAAGAAGCGCGAAATATGAGACCGGACATCGATGGCACACAGCGAAACCGCGTCTGCGAATTTATTAGCGCCGGTACATACGCGATGAAAAACATACACCCAGCCGATGAACATACCCTGCTAGAAGCCATCCTGTGCACGAAATTCAAGGGTAAGGCCATGATGGACTTCTATATGCGCGATGTATATAGCTTCGAACAACTGAAAAGAGAGCTCGAAAATGAGTACTTTTTCAAACGAAACACCGCACATCTGCAACAAGAGTTCAACTCACTAAAGCAGAAACCTGCGGAAAGCGCACAGGAATTCGGACGGCTAGTGGATCTTCTTGCCATAGAACTATTCGAATCAATGGAAGAGGGCAAGAACCACACCATCGAACAACAGCGATTCTAGAAAATATCAAGGAGCAGGCCCTGTACAATTACCAGATTGGTTTGCATGAAGACATCAAACTTCTGGCGCCCAGCAATACAGAACGCTGCAGGACGCGATATCAGGTGCAAGCGCCGAGGAAAAGGTAAGAGAGCCTAACCGAAATCGGAAGGAAAATCCTCGCACCGCGCCCAAGTACGCACGAAATACTCTGCGATGCGGAAAATGCGGCAAGAACGGGCATGACGGGCGAGAATGCCGCAGCAGCCGATACGCTAACCTGTTCGAGTTACCGCGACCGGAGGAACGGCCTCGCATAAACACAGTGGAACTATACTGTGACCATTGCAAAGAGGTAGGCCACACCCGAAAAGAGTGTTGGTCCCTTCACGGTCGACCCAAGAAAAAGGATGATGACCGCCGGAGCGAAAAACCTAAGACTATGAAAAAGATGGAAAACGGCAAGCGAGCAAGCAAGGAAGTGAAAATGATTAAGCATACCGAGACAGCAAGCAGCGACGAGAGCTCGCGCGATGACGCAAGCTCCTTGCGCACAGCTGATGCATATCGTGTGACATACGTGAAGCATGCACGGGGCAGCGACACTGGCCTCGACATGATTACACTGCCCGTACGCGAAGCAGAGCAGGGCCAGATCGAATTTCTGTTTGACACCGGCTCAACCGTGTCATTAATAAAATTAAAAACGCTGAAAGGACAAACCAAAATCCGTGATGAACACATCAAATTGACCGGAGTAACCGGGCAGTCTATTACGACACTAGGAAGAACGTCCGTGCACGTGGTAATGCACGACAAGAAAATCAAGCATCCCATGTACGTCATACGAGACGATGCCTCAATAGAATATGAGGGCATACTAGGAGCTGATTTCACAAGAAAAAATAATGTCACGTGCAACTATGGGACCAAAATAATAAGATTAGGCGACACCGAATTCAAGCTGTATCGCCGAGTCACTCTGCAGCTACGGAGCGAGACGATAGTGCAAATCACAGCAAGTATAAATACCCTAGGAGTCATCAACTACGAGGAGATGGCACCGGGAGTATTCCTAGGCAGCTGCCTAGTAGAACCCAAAAATCACACGTGCCCGATAAGTATTATAAATACAAACGACAAAAAAGTTGTTCTACAATTACCTCGTGTTGAAATTGAAGAAATAAATATAAACAACGCACCGGATACCCACACGGCGAACGTAATCCGAGATGCATGGAAACAAGAGATACCGATACCTCGCGCAGAGCGCACAATTAAACTACTTCAATTAAATCATTTAAACGAAGAGGAAAAGAAAGCAATCATCGAACATAACAGATATATTGGATCAACTCGGAAATGCAAAGTATTTTACCACGCTCGATCTCGCTGCAGGATATCACCAGATATCAGTAGAAAAAGATAAGGGGAAGACGGCATTCTCCACACCGTACGGGCATTACGAGTTCAATCGAATGTCGTTCGGATTAAGGAATGCCCCCGTGACGTTCCAACGCCTAATGAACTCAGTTTTAACGGGTTTACAAGGTCTCAAATGTCTAGTATATTTAGACGATATTGTTATTTACGGCCTGAGCGAGCATTACAAACGGCTAGCCGCTGTGTTGACACGGCTGAGAGACAGTAACTTGAAACTCCAGCCGGAGAAGTACGAGTTCATGCGCAAGGAGGTGAACTATCTAGGCCACGTAATCACCGAGGACGGAATTCTACCCGATCCCAAAAAACGACGCCGTGGAGAAATTTCCCACCCCCACAAAAGTAAAAGACGTGCAAGCGTTTATTGGACTAGCGGGGTACTACCGGAAATTTATTGAAAATTTTTCAAAAATAGCGAAACCCTTAATGCTAACAAAAAAGGGGGAAAAATTCGCATAGACGACCACGCAACAAAATGCGTTCGACACACTCAAAATAAAATTAACTACCGCACCGGTATTAAAATACCCGGACTTCAGTGAAGAATTTCTCGTCACTACCGACGCGTCAGATTACGCGGTAGGAGCGGTGTTATCTCAAGGCACCGTCGGCCAAGACCGCCCGATCGCTTACGCAAGCAGAATAATGAATCGAGCAGAACAGAATTATAATACGACCGAAAAAGAATTATTAGCGATCGTATGGCCGTGAAACATTTTCGGCCATATGTATACGGCACAAAATTTAAGATAATTATGATAATTAGAGTCTGATAAAATGGAGACTCAAGCTCGCCGAATATGATTACGAGATAATACATAAAGCAGGCAAAGGCAATACCAATGCCGATGCACTGATCCGATACCCCGTAATAGAAGACACGGAGCACGTAAACACCGTCGAAAATAAAAACCGACAAGAAGAAGAAGAAGAAACAGCAAGCCGGAAATACACGGAAAAAGAGAAGGAATAGATATTATATGAATATCACGACACTCCTCTAGGAGGTCATCAAGGAATCGCACGTACACTAAAAAGGATACGATTGGACCATAATTGGCGAGGCATCACGAAAGATATGGAGGACTACAACGCAAAATGTGAACACTGTCAGAAAAACAAATTAAGAGCAAAAACAAAAATGCCTATGGTGATAACAGATACCCCCGAAAAATCATTCAAGAAATGCGTCATGGATATCGTGGGACCATTAACGATAACGATCACAGGCAACAAATATATCTTGATCTTCCAAGATATTCTTACAAAATTTAGCAAAGCGATCCCGATTGAAAGTCAGGACGCAAATACAGTGGCACGAGCGTTCGCCACTAAAATAATTTTTGAACACGGAATACCAGAGAAACTACTCACAGACCAAGGTACGAATTTTACAAGTGAGATTTTCAAGAATGTGTGCAAATTGCTGAAAATCGAAAAAATGTAAACTACTGCATATCACCCAGAGAGCAACGGAACAGTGGAAAGATCACACCGGACTCTGGCAGAATATTTGCGTCACTACATAAATACCGATCAGACAGATTGGGACGAGTGGCTACCGTACGCTATGTTTACGTATAATACGACACCACATACCGTAACCGGACTTATCCCCTTTGAACTAATATATGGACATAGAGCTACCCTACCTACAGCCTTAAACCAACCGCCTAGATTGACATACTCCTATGACGATTATGCGCAGGAGCTACGGGAAAAATTGCGAGCCTCAAGCAGAATTGCAAAAGAAAAGGCACAAGAAGAAAAGCAAAAGGCGAAGAAGCAATACAATAAAAATTCAAAACCAGCAATTTTTAAGGTCGGAGAAAAGGTCCTACTTTACGACGAAACGGTAAGACGCGGCCGATCGAAAAAGTTAGACGCAAAATGGATCGGACCGTACAAAATAATTGAGAAAAATAACGACGTCAACTATATGATAAAAATGGGACGAAAAACTATACGCGTACACGCAAACCGATTAAAACTATTTATAGAGGCGTAAAGGACTCACCAAGTAGCAGATCCAGGCATCGCTTCAGGAATAATCACGAATTAATCCAAAATCAAACACTCATACACAGCAGACGACCTTAACAAACGCCTTAACAAACGACTTATTGCAAGATGCGACTGAGATTCTCGAATAGTTAGCACTAATAAGTACCAGCGCTATTGCGAGTTATAAAAATACTTTCTCGTCTGTAAAACAAATGTAATAAATAAGATAAATACAAAAGCAATATAATGTATATACACGACCACAACAAATATTGTAATACGAACCATCTCCCAAGCAAGCGTGTAAGCAAAAAAAAAAAACTAAAGACTCTTGGGTGCATGTCACAAAAAAACCGAAAATTAACGAAGAGCCTTTTTTTGTCGAAAAAGACAACTAGCGGCGTTACTGTCTTAATCATAATAGCCATCATGATTTACATAATCTATACAAAACAAACTAGCAAACCACCAAGGCCTAGCAAAGCAAGTTGTCATCTAAGAACAAAACTGTAAGCAAAAACATCGCACCCTCGTTTTTTTGTCTAACGGGGGAGGGATGTTGTAAGCCGATTACAACCGTATCTATGTATCGCAATTGCGAAACGCATCTTTCGAAAGACGTTACAAGAAGCACCTCTTTTGAAAGACGCACAAGAATCCGCCGCGTTCACGGAAGTCTCAAGTAACTTCCGTGAAATTTCAACAGCGCGCTCGGAAACAGTTCCGCATTGCCGTAGAAATAGGCTCTACGCTGCAAAATCAAACCGCAAGGCTACCGCGTTCCGATGTCGAAACGCTTAGCCTCGCGGAAGCTACCGACGCCCGGTCACTGGCCCCCGAAATTGCGCCAGAAACCATCATATTTAAGCGCGACCACACCGTGACCGAGCAGAGAGTAACATACTAACGTCCGAGCTACGTCGCGTGCTACACACCTTATCGCGAGTGATACCTGACACCATCACAGCTGACTGTAAGCGCAAGAGAAAAAAATAAAAACAACGAACAAGCAAGTAAAAAGCGTCTTTTTTACTCTCATACACCGACCCGAATCTTCACCCTTTGGGTCCTAACCCTTCAGGCAGGACGAATCCCAACTACTTACGGGAAAGAATTCCTGAAACGAGCAAACGCTCATAACACTATGTAAAAGAAAAAAAGTTATAAAAAGAGTACGTTTCTACATAAAACACAATATTTTTTGTTATTTCATATAATTTTAACTTATTTTAACTTATTAATTTACAAATAAAATATTAAATTCATCGAATGATCTATATTATAATTATTTGAAGTATTCAACTTTAAAAATTTACAAATTTCAACAATAATATGAATAATGCTTGTCAAAATAAATTTTAAATCTAACTTAAATTAATTCAATCTTTATTTAACTTTAACTTGTTAGTTTTTTATTCATGTAACTTTTAACGTAACGAAATTAATTTTACAAACTGTTAACTTTATAAGTTGTTTTAATTAAAAATTTTTTCTACCCAGTTTTGTAAATGTATATATATAAAAAATTCATATATATTATATTCATATAATAATAATGATAATTTTATTTTTTAAGGAGAAAGAGAATTTAAAACTTACCAAAAAAAATTTTTAATCGGCTGTATTTGGTAATTTTGCAAGTAAAAAAGTCCCAAATACAAATTTACTGCGGTTCATTCATGTGAGTATTAAAAAAAATAATGTCCGCGAATTATTACGTAATTATTATATAATACACACATAATATATATTAATCTAATTATACATATTCTTTTGCAGACATCAGAAGATTTATTGTCTTATAATACAGACAAGATAGAACCAAAAAAATAAAAAAACGTACAGCCCTTTTTAATATGTAACATGATTGGCCAAGAAAAAGGAAATGTTTTTATTCAGACGGATGGACACTTAATTTCAGTGAGCGATGATCCCATGATATCACAGCTCATATTGTTGCGCGCCGCGCATCGCCCGATATATCCCTGAAACGCCAGTCAGCTGACGGACCGATCGATATTTTCGATCGGCCGGTTGCCGGGAAAGATTTGTTATAAAATAATTGAATTGAACGGCTGGTTGCCGGGAAATGTTTGTAAATAAGATTTGAAGACAGTTTAGCGTCGGACTCCTGCCGAGGAGGACGTGTCACGCGCTTCGTGTTTTGAGCTTGTTCGTTAATAAAGTTATTGAAAAGCACATTACGGTTTAGTTTTCCTTCGGCGCGAGCGTGTGTGTGAGTGCGTGAGTGTTTCTCCGGTAAGGGTCAAGGGACTATCTACGATAGAACTTTAGAGGAGGTACGCGCAGTAGTACGAAATCCCTCGCGAGAGTCCACTCCGACGGCATAGCTGGAGCAATTTGTTCCGGGAGAAACAATATAATCTAACGTATCGACCACGATAAAATCTGAAGAACTCCGTTCCGAGTCCCTTTATCTTACCCTCCCTCTGCTCTCCTCTCGCACAACGCGCTCTCTTCTATTCAAGCCCTGATGCACATTGAATTTTAGAGTGAATCTCCAAGGTTTTATCTCCATAGTGAGATTTTCTAACGGACATAACGTAAAGATCTTCCTACGATTATCGATTTAATCTTCGATTTAATTTATTAGATTAGTCCGGTAATAAATAGAACAAATTTTTTAATTATTATTAGTAGTTATACTTATTTTAATCATGTCCATTTCTGAAAAAACAATACTAAATACTTTTTAATAAAGCAGTAAACATTTCAAACGTATTCGACGCAGCAATATATTGAAAGAAACATATGAATCTGTGACTATTGACGTTACTGAATTAAACGATCGTCACACTTCTAAAAATATAAAAATGTAGTTGTTAAACATAATACGTGACTGGAATATACACAAAGAAAGCATTATAAACTTTATATCGGATAATGTGGCTAACATTAAAAAAGCAATTACAGATGCGTTTGGCACTGAAAAACATCTGTCTTGTTTTGCACACACGTTGCACTTAATTCCATCGAATATTATTAAAGAGGATATTATTATTAACAATTTCTGTAAAAAAATTAAAAGCATTATTACATGTTTTAAATATTCTGTAGTTGCTGCAGATCTCATTCAGCCCTCAAATTAATACAAAGTGTCGAAATTCGATGGAATTTAACTTATGATATGATTAAACGATTTATTGAATTAGCAAATAAAATAAGTAGTATTCTTCTGCAACAACCTGCAGCACCGATAATGTTAACTGCATTTGAATTACAAGCTGCAAAAGAATTTGTTTATTTATTAAAACCATTTGATGAATCCACTAATATCATATGCGATGAACATTATCTGACTGGCAGCAAAGTGATTCCGATTGTTTATACGTTGAAAAACAAATTAGACATGCTTACATCAAAAACTGAAATAAGTGTTCATTTTAAAAATGCATTAGAACGAGAGTTTTTAAAAAGATTTAGTAATATAGAAAAGTTGAGCCGTAGGTGATATCGACTATTTTAGATCCTCGATTCAAGAACCTTCATTTTTCTAATAAAATTGCATACTCTTATTCTATTAACAAAATATCGCAATTGATAAATTTGGATGCAAATGAGTCAGATACAGGCGATTTTCAAGACGCGCAACAAAATGATTCAATCCAAACAGATAATTTTTGGACATTTTATGAAAATTTAGCTACTAAAAAATTTAATATGTTAAAGAATAATGATTTTTCAATGGCGGATGAACTTAAATATTACTTAAATCAATCACTAATAAAAATGGATAACAATCCACTAACATATTGGTTAAATGTACATTCTGGGTTGAAAAACATAGCACTGAAATATTTGACTATAATAGCAACCTCCGTTCCGAGTGACCGATTATTTTCACGGGCTGGAAATATTGTCACCGGAAACAGAAATTGTATAACAGGTGAACACTTACAATTACTTTTTTAAAATTCTCTCGCTGTGGAAGATTGGTTATTGTAATAATTATATATGTTTATAGTATACATAACTAGTTGATTTAACAAAATCAACATTAGACTAACTTGTCGCATATGTATTTGTTGTAATTAATTTTCCCTTTCTGAATACTTGGACCACTATTGTTTGCAATAGAATCCCATACATGAACTTTATACTTAAGATAATTAGTTTATATTAATTATAAAACAAAACTAAATGACTTAACGACTTAATGACAACGAATAGCGAACCGCTTTGTTCTCAAAATTAAATTAAAATATAACTGATAATAGAGATATCTAGTCAGAAATATAACCTTAATTCAAGGTTGATTCGACGTCGATACGGTTGATAGCTAGTTGAGTCGATAAGAAAGTTGATATTCCTGCAATATTGACCATTCCTTGCCAGAAATACTGTGTCGATTCAATGTCGAAACAATTAATAGTGCTTTTATTATACGTATATATTAAATTTTTTTTTTGCAAGTTATAATTCTTGCAGTTTAACCTATTTCATTTATATGCGATTATTAATAAATTACACGATATCTTAAATGTCCATAAATTTTGTTTCGTACAATGTTTTTATAATGCATGTCATATTTTTTAAAATTTAAATCCGAAGCCAAATTGATCGAATTTTGTAAGTGTGCATATAAAAATAGTCTTAGTCAGAAACATATAGTTGAAAAACTGATATCATCATTAATATATGACATATTGAATCAATTATTAAAGGAGAAGGTGGTGTTACGTCCGGTGGACTTAACGTTTTTCTTCTCGGTGTCCTTGTAAAGAAAATAATTAAGTAAGAGAAATCGTATTCTAACGGTCGCCGAGACCAAGAAATGTTTGCAGAGGATCGCTCTATTGTCACGCACAAGTTCGTGAGATATAGCGACAATTTTAAATTTTATTTTTAAGGAATAATAAATACATAAATTGAAGGAAATAGCCATCAAATAAATGCATAGTTCCCCATCTGTAAACTATTTCGAGAGCGACCGTTGGATATGATTTAATTCTTTTGGGAAGTCTGGGGCAATGTGGAGTCTAGAATAGAAAAATAAATAATAACTTTATTACCGAACCATACTCTAACAATGCCCTGGATCGGTATCCGATACTAGCAAAGAAAGAGGAAAATATTGAAACTTAATGAAATTAAAGTCTTCAAACAAGGAACCTCCGGAAACTATAAAAATTTATTATTCAAAGCAAAACCGCTGTCCGCGCTCAATCAATAAAAGTACGTTTCTCACTAAATAATCTACATGGGAGGAAAACATAAATGGTACCAGAGAGCTCGCCCGTGCCGAATATCAGGTACACCGGGGCCCGTAGGTACTTCTTCCAAAAATGATAGCTAGCGTAGTATAGGCCCTTACGAGCTCGCTATACTATGAAGCTTGGCTTGATCCCACGACGTGGGTGGTCTGCTTATGTAAACCTCATGTTGCATTTCTTCTTGTGAGTTTGAGGCGCCGCGCTTTCGCCTAGTGGCGGCCGCGCGCACTACTCGCGGTCGCCGGGGCCGCTGACCCGGCCGCGGACATTGCGTGCGCGCGCACGCGTCGCGCTGTGGCGCGCCGCCACAAAATGTTAAAATGTACCTTAAACAATTTTCGAAATTTTTAAAATTGAAAATACCTTACAACAAATGTTGACTGTTGTGTTTTGTCATATTAGCATTATTATATAACAGTAGGCTACTAAATAAATAATATAAATAATTACTAGAATTCTCGTCAGCTAATAACGGAGATAATATGGGTGGCCATGTTATCCGCACTGGCCATATTACCACCTTCTCCTCTATATTTTTGACATGGGATTTATGTGTGCACTTTCAAAATTTGATCAATTTGATTTTATAGCGTTTTCTACTGAAAAAACTAGTGCAACACTGGTGCACACTGAGTGTAATTTTATTGTTCCACTGTAAAAATTAGTTCACATATTTTCAGTGTTTAGTGTTCTACTGACAAAATTGGACAAAAAAATTGCACTGAGTGCAACTTTTGCTCTACCGTTTTTCAAGACGGTGGAAGATGCCAGTGCAAATAGATGTTATGTTCGTGCTTTAAGGTATTACATTAAAGTATATGTTATTACATTATTTTAGTAAACTTTATAACAATGAAATTGTTTAGTTTTTAAACCTGTCTAATGGATGTGTTCCACTGAACCACACTAAACCTGCACTATTATTGCGCTAGTGAAGTTTTCATCGAAATCTACCACAGCGCTGGTGCTGCACCAGTTTTCCCAGTAGAAAACGCTATTAGATTTTAATTTTAAAAAATATTATGACATATTGTTTATAAAAATATTGTACGAAACAATTTATGAGCATTTAAGATATCGTGTAATTAATTAATAATTGCATATAAATCAGGCCAAACTGTAAAAAAAAACGACTTGTGAATTGTAGACGAAGTCTAATAGAGCATGTATAATCGGTGACTGCATTCAGTAATTATTTGTAAAAATTTTTTACTGACCCGCGATTGAATAGTACGCCATAATGGCTCCTGTACATTGGATGCGGAAACGCTTGTCGCGCAGCAAGATGCGACGCGGTAGCCAATCAAAATTGGATCGAATTTAACTTTTTCCGCGCGGCGAAAGATTTGATTGGCTATCGCGTCGCATCTTGCCGCGCGGCAAGCGTTTTCGCGTCCAGTACTCCAGTGTGCAGGATAGCCATAAGCAGCGCTGCTGCGATCATAGAGCGTAGAGCGTCAAATGAAGGAGATGCAGGGCATGTTTGAACATGTTTAGCGTGCGAACGCGTGCAAGTTGCAATTAGTTGCAATTGTCGCAAGTCCTGTTCCATCTTTTGTCGTGCACCGCCCTATTCTGCCGCTAATTTCCGTCGATTATCCGTCAACTACAGGCTTTACTCGATATTTGCTTTTCCGGTTATTTTTACTTAACATATCCAATCAATCTTGAGTCTCGCCGGGTCGGTGCACGTGTTGAGTTTTGTTTATTAGACACAACCGCCCTGTTGACCGGGCTGAAGACCATTTTTTGTAGAAAGAAAAAAAAATTCAATCAATTTATTTAAGATAATATTCCTTAAAAGTGATGGATAAAGTTCCGAAAAGGGTAAACCTCCGATCGCGCTGAAATTTTAACCGAAGCTTACCCTTGATTAGAGAAGAAAGTCCCTAAAAGGATTTTTTGCGACAAAGCCTCGTTTGCCCCCCAGCTTCCTTCAAAGTTTTTACAGTTTTTACTAAATATCTCCGAAAATATTGATTTTAGAGAAAAAAGTTTGAAACAAAAAATGAAGCGCATAAATAGCTCTACAAAAAAATTATATACATTTTTTACATCAACTTATTATTTTGGCTGTTATGACCCAAAATAACTCGGCGGGGGTCAAATTGATCCCGTCGAACATTTTCTTTAATTTCTGTTTTATTAAATATGCGAAAATTTTTTAATTTAAAGGTTATATATATTTATTTAACGTAAAGAAAAGTTTAATTGCAAATTTGAAAAAAAGTAATTTTTTTACAGTTTAACATAAAACAGAAAATTTTTCTATAATCTCGTTTTGCGAGAAATATATCTCGTTTCGCGTGGAAATTCGTAAAGGGTTGTGCAGAGAACGCGTGGGCGGGGGAGGGGTTCCGCCCCTCCCCCTGCATCCCCTCCCGGTAATTTCTTCTAATCTAATCCACACATTTTAAAGTCGATATTTGGTTAACATGAAAACATTAGAAACGAACAACGTGGAAAGTCGCAAACCTATGTTGTACTGTACAAGCATGGATGTCGTTTATTTTACGTTTTATAAATACAATACATGATAAATATTATCTTTTGTGTTATATGTTAAACTATACTAATGTTTATGTTTTATTTTAAATTATAAAAATATTTCTGTTTTATGTTAAACTGTAAAAAAATTACTTTTTTTTTCAAATTTGCAATTAAACTTTTCTTTATGTTAAATAAATATATATAACCTTTAAATTAAAAAATTTTCGCATATTTAATAAAACAGAAATTTAAAAAAAAAGTTTGACGGGGTTAATTTGATCGCCGCCGAGTTACTCTCACGGAAAAAACACTAAAAATAACACTTTAAAAAGTACTCAAGTTGAATATAATTTGGGACAAGAAATAGACACTCAATTTAGTGTAAACACTTGAGTGTTCGCTCTTTAATTTACTTTTAATTAGAGTGTTATTACTCTCAACTTGAATGTTCGCCATCTAATTGAGTGTTAATTTCAATGTTAATCCTAAATTTAAGAATAACACTGAAATTAACACTCAATTAGATGGCAAACATCCAAGTTGAAAGTAATACTCAAATTAATACTCAAAGCCAGCTGAGTACTCTATAGTTGAATGTTTATTTTAGATATTCGTTTTATGTCCATTTCTACCAATGCAGATTAATTTTAATCTCGGTTGAACTTGCTTTTCTTGCTTTTGTTTTTATTTAACATTTTCTAATCCAATGTTTGAGAGTGCACACTCAATATTAAGTGTATACCTTCAACCGATAGATGTTGAGTGTACATCCCCAACGTTTCAGTGTTCACACTTTATGTTGGAAGTATACACTCATTTATTGAGTGACATATCCAAACTTTGAGAGTATACTTTCAAATATTCAGTATTTAAATCCAAACTTGGTACGAACATTTAATCATTGAGTGTACACACTCAATGTTTGAGTATAAACATTCAATCTTTAGTGTAAATACTTAAGATTTGAGCGTATACACCTAAATTTGGAAGTAAACTCCCAAAACCGAGTATTAACACTCAATTTTGAGTGTAAACTCTCAAAATTAGTGTTTTTTCCGTAAGGGTATTTTGGGTCATAACAGCCAAAATAATAGGTTTACTTAAAAAATGTATATAACCTTTTTTGTAGAGCTTTTTATGAGTTTCATTTTTTGTTTCAAACTTTTTTCTCTAAAATCAGTATTTTCAGAGATATTTAGTAAGAACTATAAAAACTTTGAAGGGGGCTGGGAGGCAAACGAGGCTTTGTCGCCAAAAATCTTTTCAGGGACTTTCTTCTCTAATCAAGGGTAAGCTTGGTTAGAATTTCAGCGTGATCGGAGGTTTACCCTTTTCGGAACTGAGGATCATATTTATATGTATAGGAATAGAAATTAAAGAACATGAAATTATAAAAATCAAATTTTACCATTTTCGTGTAGGTATGAAACATTTATAAATGATACAATTTTCTTTAATTTGATATCACAGTGAAAACTTGTTAACGTTACTTGTTAATAAAAGCATGTAATTCAAATTATTTATTATTTATTAGATTATTATTTAAAGAGGAAAATCCACTTAAAGGCTTGAATACTAATGCGAAGTTTGGGAATTTATTGCAGGAAAATTAATGAAGCAAATATTCTTAATTTTTTTGTATTACAATATATGTATATATTTAACTACATTTAAGACTTTCTTTAAAGAAAATATAATACAATATAAAACTTATAGCTATTGCCTGAAGACGCCTCGCCGCTGCCGATGGATTGCGGTAAACGCGATCTTAAATTATCTGTTATCTGGAATCAAAAAATGAGAGATTTTCTTATAAAAGAATAGTATACGCTGTCTTTGACGATCCCGGAATACTTTTTATACAAATAAACATATTCCGGGATCGTCAAGGACAGCGTATACTATTCCTTTTTAAGAAAATTTTTTATTTTTTTGTTTCCAGTCACGAGGTAAACCAGGATCACATTCACCGCAATTCACCAGCAGCAGCGAGGTGTTACCGGGCAAAAGCTATAACTTTTTTATTTTATCAAATTTTTTTTTTAATTCCTAAATGTAGTTAAATATATATTTTATAATAAAAAAAATTAAGCATATTTGCTTCATTAATTTTCCTGCAATAAATATCCAAACTTCACATTAATATTTAAGCGTTCAGGTGGATTTCTTTTCTTAAAAGATGTTGATGGCCAAAAGTTTCTGTGTTCAAAAATATGAAAAATCAAGTCACTTCCCTCCATCTTTCTAAGCTGGAAAACCTCTTTAACGGTTAATTATTTTGAATCTTATTGTTCTGATCTCTCTTGTGTATTGTTTATCCAGAGACATCAACCGTGGCACCGACCTTATGCATGTAAAGTTGGAAATCCAAAATAAATATAAAAAAAGAAAAAGAAAAAGAAGAATCTTGCAAATACATTTGTTCTGTCTTTGATCACAATGGATATCCACAATACTAAGCGAGTAAGTACTATTTTTTTTAAGCGGTTTAATTTTCTTTTTTTTATATTTTTATCTGATAAATGATTTTTTACTCGAAATTTTGCTTTGTCCTCATTTATTGCCCATTGGCCTATATATTCTTTTACATGTGTTGCATTTGTAATAAAGAATTCTAATCATAAGTAAGAAGCACATAATGATATCTATAATGCAATATCTTAGTAATTTCAATGATTTTTTAATTTTATCATGTGACAAGCTAAATTCTCTAAAATTAAACTTTTTAAAATTAAACTCTAAATTTAAACTAATGTAATCTTTTTCTTTATTTTGTGAATGCATAAAATACGGTTTTAAGTTTTGTGTTGCAATAGTTGGCCCTAAACGTTGTTTATAATGAGCGTCTTTAGTGTCGCAGTACCAGTAGGTCGCGGAGACTCATCCAAAAAATTAACGCGCAAAGACATCGCGAAACGTTCAATCCTACAGATTAATAACAACGATAATCTGTGTCTCCCTCGCACTTTGGTGCTGTCGCGTATTTATTGTCAACGGGGAAACGCGCGCGAGGGAGATTTACATAAAATGTCGAATTCGGTTAGATGTAAGACATCGACGTTACAGCGAGAATTAACGCGTAACGCCGGTGTCGTAATCCCCGAAGAGGGTTGTGGAATTCCATAAATTGAACGCTTCGAATGGTTTCTCGCTACTGAAAACATCGCAATTGTAATTTATAATTTTAGTACTTTCGGTCGTGGCGAGAAACCGTTGTACGATGGTACCACGTTATTCGGGACATTAGGACGCGAACTCTCGTATCATCTTAACATCATGTATTACGAGCGTTCGCGTCACCATAACCCGATATTAAGCTTGAAAGCCGCAGCCGGTTCGCGCGGAGGGTATTGCGTCGCGTGTAACGTAGGTTATCGTCCGGATAGGGGGCATCGTTGCGCGAAAAAATGTCCACGATGTTACGCAGCGACGCATTGCAAAAATCTCGATGCGGCGCTCGTCAGATGTGGAAGATGCAAAGAACGCAGTTTTTTTGGACAAAGCTGCTACAATCGGCATCGCGAAAGCAGCTCGTAAATCGCTCGCTTCCGTCTGTGATTCTGTTAAGATTTGCGACGGATGTGAGCGATTTGTAAAATCGGGATCTAAGCACAAATGCGACGTGTTGTACCCCTCGTTGTGAGTACGATTTGGGATCGCTGCCAGAGATCTCGCGAGGAAGGTATTTCGTCACATACACCGTTATTTGTCTTGAACACTTTTATTCTTGTATTCAGTTACAATGGGTAGATCGCGACCCCGCAAGGCAGAGTGTCGCGTCTATTAGCTCATTGTCCACGACCGCGCAAGGCAGAGCGTCGTGGTTGTGTGTTTACAATAAGTTATCTCGGCAATAAACGACCCCGCAAAGCAGAGTGTCGTGTGTAGTCTTAGTTTGTCTACTTCGGATTGACTCGCTTCTCACCTTCTTTCGCCGGTTTATATATCCGATAATTCGGTAGTTGGATCGAAAGAAGGGGAGGATTGCGTGAGGGCGTAAATCGGTCAGTATTCCAAATTATTGCTTAGACAGCAAGTGCTGTCTAAGGAGCATTGCGCTAATTGTTGAGCGGATTGCGCGAAACCTCGCGCGATGCGCTCGATGCTGACTGCAGCTGACCGACTTACGTCATCGTGTTACTGACACCTTATCGTTGAGTGTGTCACTCTTAACCGACGTGACGTATTGTAAGTCGTACTATTCGCTGCAGTCAACAAATCATCAATGTTACATGCGTCCTCTTCGCCGCAAAACCGTAGTCAAAAATCCTGGTGCGAGTACGAGTACGGTTGAACAACTGGAAGATACTTGTAATAAAGATAACCTTGAATGTGAGAACAATCGAGTCAAAGGTCGCGTCGCGTTTGTGTTTTACGATTTCCAAATACGACAAGACGAGGTGCTTGAAGGTAGTGAAGACACTTACCTTCATCTACCGACTCTTTGCATCGCGCAACAAGTCTGCGAAGTTTGCTCCAGGCTACACAATCTCCCATGTTATTTTTTGTCTAGTAGTCTAGCGCCATCCAAATTATGTCCCTCTAACTAAATAGCAATTTGCCGGTAAAAATGTACGGATCGATTGATAAAAATGTTTATTTTCTATCCTTTTTTATTATTAAATTTTTAATTTTTATTTTATAATTAAATTTTTATTATTTTAAACTGCAATACATACATATAAATATATATATGTACAACGTTTAATTAGGTAGTGGCGTAACACAGGCGTGGTGTGCTGAGTCTGACAGAGTGCATTGAAGAAGCATATTATCTGATACATATTTTCTACAACATACAATCTCCAGTTGTACAGTAATGTAAGTCCCGAATTTATGTAAGACTTAAATACTATGTATATGTATTATATGTATAATACGTATACACAAACATAGTATTTAGGTCTTGTATAAATTCGAGCCTTACATTAATGCACAACTGGAGATTCGTACGTTGTAGAAAATATGCATCAGACATATGCTTCTTCAATGCACTCGGTCAGACCCGGCACATCACGACCAAACACAGTTGTACGCCACTAAAATTAAAAGTTGTTAAATGAGAAACGTACTAAACGCGCTTTTATGTACTTCAATATGCCGCAACACTCTGCTTGCTCGGCCAGACCCGGCAAAGCACAGCCATGTTGCAGACAGTGAGGATGAGGATCACGTGAGCTGACGCCAAATTGAATT
The DNA here is from genome assembly GCF_013373865.1 of Monomorium pharaonis. Taxonomy (NCBI): domain Eukaryota; kingdom Metazoa; phylum Arthropoda; class Insecta; order Hymenoptera; family Formicidae; genus Monomorium; species Monomorium pharaonis. The sequence goes on from NC_050467.1 coordinate 13,078,737, forward strand.
TTGGCTACGTAGTTCCTGATTTTAAGAAGGACATAAATAAGGGGGCGCTCGTGTACTAGACAAAATTTCGCCATAAGAGTTTGACGACCCTGGCTTGCTCCGCGATAGAGGAAAACGCGACGCGATGTCGATGGTGCGGGATACGTGAATTTGTGTTTCGAGATGATCCTGTGAAACAATTCGTCGATTTCGTAACTCGATCGACGAAATGTTTCAAAAAGATCATCTGTATCGCGCATAACGCGAAAGCATTCGACGCACAGTTTATATTAAAGTATATAATAGAAAGAACTGAAATGACTGAAAAACCCGAGATGATTTTGAACGGGACAAAAATAATCACACTTGGGCATATTAAATTTATAGACAGTGTAAATTACATGCCCATGCGCTTATCCGATTTACTCAAGGCTTTCGGGTTGAGGAATACGTATAAAGGTGTATTCCCACACCTTTTTAATAGAGTCGAAAACCAGACATATGTCGGACCGTTACCCGACATTCGATATTTTTGTCCCGAGCAAACGAAACCGGAAGAACGCGAACAATTTTTAGCTTAGTACTCAAAGATGTTTAACAAAGGTTACATCTTTGATTTCCAACGCGAAATTGTTCGTTACTGCCGTAACGACGTAATCATTCTCCGTCGCGCCTTCATGGAATTCCGTAAAATCTTTTTAGGACGTGACGACGTGTGTCCTTTCGAGGAATGCACGACGCACTATCGCATCCACGCGAATGAAAATTTTTCGCAAAAACTTTTTACGCGAGGGTGAGATAGGCGTGATTCCGTCAAAGGGATACAGGAACGCGGACAAGTCATCGCAGAAAGCTCTGAGCAAAACTCGCAGATGGCTCGTGTGGATGGAACGCAAATTAGGACATCAGATTATTCACGCGGGACGAGGACGGGAGCAACAAATTGCAGGCGCGAAAGTTGACGGATATTACGAAATAGTGACTGCTAACGAGACGCGACGTTACGTATTACAGTTTCACGACTGTTTTTGGCACAGATATCCAACTTGCTTTCGCGTTAATCGCGATCGTCCGCTTTTATCCACGAATCCCGAAGACACCATCGACACGCGTTACGAACGTACTCTCGCGAAGACGTGGCGTCTTCAAAGGTTAGGGTACCGCGTAACCGAAAAGTGGGAGTGCGACTTTGATCGAGATGTGCGAGAAAATCCGGAAATTAACGCATTTTTAGAAAATCACACAATATTGAAACACGCACCTCTTAATCCACGCGACGCGTTTTACAGCAGACGTACGGAGAACATCGCAACCCTTTATGAAGTTAAGGGTACAAAGAAAATACGTTACGTTGACGTATGTTCTTTGTACCCTTTCGTATTAAAAACCGGTGCTTTCCCGATTGGTCATCCCGATATTTATATCGGAGAAGAATGTGACAGATTAATCAGGACAGCACTGAATTTTAATTTCGACAATGTAGAAGGTCTTGTCCGCTGTAGAGTATTCCCACCGCGCAATCTTTATCATCCGGTGCTCCCGTTCTGCGTTAACGATAAATTGATATTCGGACTATGCCGTAGCTGCGAAACCTTTTCGAAAACGCACTGCACTCACGATTCTCCCTCCGATCGTGAATTCGCGGGTACATGGGTATCCTGCGAATTGCGTAAGGCTGTCGAAAAGGGTTATATCGTGACGGAGGTGAGCGAAATTTGGCAATACAAAGTCACGAAATATGATCCCGGTAACCGGCAGGGTGGCTTGTTTGCCGAATATATAAATTGTTTTTTACAATTAAAGCAAGAAGCGAGCGGGTGGCCGAGCGAATGCCAGGACGACGATGTGGCTAAGGAACGATACCTGAGAGAGTATAAAAAAACCGAGGGTATCGTTCTGGAAAAAAATAACATCGCTCGAAATCCTGATCTTCGATCGGTTGCTAAGCTTTGCTTAAATTCTTTCTGGGGGAAATTCGGCCAACGAGCCAATCTGCCTAAACCGAGATTATAAAAACATTTCAGCATTTCGTGACTTTGCTCACGAGTCCCGAGCACGAAATAACCAGTATATTACCCGTCAACGACGAGGTAATGTACGTTTCATGGCGGCTACGCGAGGAAGCGGTCGTAGCCTCGCCGATAACTAACGTCGTTATCGCTGCCTATACGACAGCACAGGCAAGGTTAGTATTGTATAGTTATTTAGAGAAATTAGGAATAAGAGTCTTATACTGTGATACAGACTCTTGTATTTATTTAAGCTCTGGTGCTCCGAACGAGTACGAACCACATACGGGTAACTTTTTAGGCGACATGACGGAAGAACTCGATTGCTATGGCAGCGGTAGCTACATTGAGTCGTTCGTATCGGGAGGGCCGAAATTTTACGCGTATGTAGTTCGTACGCTGGAAGGAAACACCCACGAGGTCTGCAAAGTGAAGGGGATAACATTGAATTACGCTAATTCAAGGCTCCTGAACTTTCATAGTATAAGAAATCTAATATCTGAGGTAGAAGAAGAGGAAGAAGAAGAACCGGGAAGGGATGGCGTGATAAAACTGCGTTTTACCGCAATTCAGCGTACAGCGTTTCACGACATCGTGACACGTAGTGAAAAAAAAACCTGTGTGCCAAAAAAATTGCTAAAACGCATATTTATCGATAATCACTATTTGTTCCCGTATGGTTTTTGTTAACTGTAAATATGGTTTCTTTTTTCTTCTTCTTTTTCTATTTTCTGTTTAGTTTTAAAATGTACGATAACCGAAAATTTTCCGTCCATTAGTGTATAAGAAATCTTGTAAATTTTGTAAATTTTGTAAAAAAAATGTACAGTGTAGATGTAAATAAACATCTTTTGTAAAATTTTGTAAAAAAATGTAATTAGTGTAAATAAAAATATTTTGTAAACTTTTGTAAAAATTATATAAAATTATGTAAAACTGTAAAAATATTGTAAATAAGTTTTTTTGTAAAAAGTGTACAGTGTAAAATTTAAAATATTTTTGTATTATAATGATTTTATATTTATACATAAAAATGTTAATTAAGTCATAAAATAAAAAAAGTTAAAATTAAAAATTTCTAATTTTTCATTTTAAGTAAGTTTATAAAATAAAAAAGTTTTACTCATAAATAAAAAAGAAAAAAAATTTTCCCTACCTTTATCCTTTTTAGCGCCATCGCCAATCGGTTTGTTAGCAGCGATGCCGCGCACACGTAAAAGCGAACACCGCGACACGGATAAGCTTATGTACGCGCGCGTTGCACCGCGGTCTGAATCAGCTAATTTCGTCGGCCGCGGTTCCTTTGTTTCGCTAGCATACGCGGGGGTACGCTGATACGAGCGTGCCGCCGCCGCCGCCGCCCCCCCGCGCTGATGAAATTATCTCTAACTTAAAAAAAATTAATTTACTTATTTCAAAAAAGCGAAAATTATTATTCTTACTTTTCATTTTTCTTTTTAAAGTCACGTAAGAAAATCAAATCGCTCATTACGCGAAATGGACGTGCGCTGGAAACATCCTTGGACGTCGATCGTTTGCGGACCCACTGGCTGTGGGAAAACGATCTTTGTAAAGACTTTTCTTTGTTATTTGACGCACATGTCCGACGTGTGTTTCGAGCGAGTTTTATTTTATTACGCAGAGTGGCAAGAGGCTTATCGTCAATTACAAAACGACGTGTGTGTAAAGGAAGAGAACACGCTAACAACGTTGCAGCGAGGAAAAAAAATATAATTGAATTTCGCGAGGGATTACCGCGTCCGGAGGATTACTCGAACGATCCGTTTATTCCAAAACTGGTGATAATCAACGATCTTATGAGAGAATCGTCGTCGAGTGATCGTAGATCTTTTTACAAAGGGCAGTCATCACAAAAATCTCAGTGTCATTCTTATCTCGCAAAATCTCTTTCATCAGGGACGCGGACAAAGTGACATATCTCTCAACGCAAACTACATCGTGGTTTTCAAAAATCCTCGCGATCGGGCGCAAATTCGACATTTAGCGTGACAAGTTTATCCCGACGACCCAAAGTTTGTTGAAGAGGCATACTACGACGCCACGTTAAAACCGCACGAATATTTGCTGTTCGATTTGAAACAATCGACTCCTGATAGATATCGATTCCGGAAGTGCATCTTTCCTAACGATACCCGACATTACGTATACGTGTCGCGTAGAATGGTTTCCGGAAGCGTATAAAAACCGCGTAACGGTGCTGGCGTGACTCAGTCGTGTAACTCGCACGCACGCACGCGATGAAGGAGAAGCGTAACGTTTCTACTGACAGTGCAGCGAAAATTGCCAGACGTTCGATCGGAAAGAGAAACGCCTGCCTTCTCGAGGCCGTGTGTCATCTGAACAAAAACAAACGGGCAGCTTTTCTTCGAACCGCGGACGAAAAATTTATTCGCTGTATCCACGAATGCGTTCTTAATACTCTTAACGGTAACGTACCACTCGAACGACGCGAAAAAGAACGACTGTCGAAATATAAAACGAGCCTACGACGTATCGCAAGAAAACGTGATAACTGGAAGTCTAAAAGAAAACTATTGATACAACGAGAAGGATTTTTATCCTATATTATCGCACCCATATTGTCAGCTTTATTATCACATTTTATCGAAAGGTAAAATCACACAACGATGGAAAGAGTCAAAAAAATGATCTTGATTTCTACGGAAAATCTCGAGAGAATGCAACGACAACAGTCGCATCAGCAACAGCAACTGTCAGCGGAACCAATGGAGAACTCGGTGTTACAAAATTCAAGAAACATCGCCGGGGATAATAATTCTGTACGAACTCCTGGAACTCCGTTGACTCGGCTCGATGCGGAAATGAGTCGCGTGCTTAATTCGTCATGACCACGCAACGCGGATGAAAGATAGAAAATGTACAAGGAGGCACTTTGGCGGTATCTTCATCTTATCCAAGTAGCCCGCAAGCGAAAAGCCATTTGGAGTGCGAACGAAACCACTAGCAACAATACGCGAGCTGAAGGAGACGAGGCTGACAACAACAACGATGACAACGACGCCGATGACTACGACGACGACGACGATTCAACGTTCGTTTTTCACGAAACTTCGCGAATTTCCGACAAACTCCCTCAGTAACATGGATACAGTAAAGGAAAAAACTCAAAAAGTAATTCGTAATATTCCTGTGTTAAAAAGTGTCGAAAATAATGGAAACTGTCCCGAAAACTTATCGTACACAAGCGCGTATGCTAATGCGTTATTTGCAAGACGAAGCGATACCGTGAAGGGTATCGTGACTATAGACGGCAACGTCGTGAAAGATTCTGATATAACCGAACTGATAAACGACGCGGTGCGTGAAAGAAAAACCGTGAAAGCAATGGGAAGAGATCAGTTCGCTCGATTACTGCGTAGCTTAAATACACGTACGGCACTGGTGGGAAATAAAGAATTATTAAAAGCAGCCTACGGATCTTCAATAAACGAGAGACCACAGTCTTTTGTGAGTTCCACGCCTAATATAACACGTTCGCTTCCAAAAAGGCGCTTACTCAATTGGAGTACGGTGAAGAAGCAATAATGTCGGAACTTGAAAAAATATATTACGATCCGACGCATTACGCGGGTTATTCCGCTGTAGATAATCTAACACGTGCTGTTAAACCAGATTTTTCGCGTGACGAAGTCACGCGCTGGCTCCAATCACAAGACGTGTACACGCTACACAGACCTTTACGGCGAAAGTTTCCACGTCTGCATTACAATGTAACAAATATCGACGACGTGTGGGAAGCCAATTTGATTGAACTGCGGAATCTTAAAAGTTACAATGACGGGTATTCTTATCTACTCGTGATTATCGACGTGCTCAATAAATTTGTCTGGGTAAAGCCGTTGTGAGACAAAACGAGCAATAGCGTAATAAAAGCTTTTCAACGTGTACTCTCGAGAAGGACGCTTACCCATATACCTGCAAACGGACAAAGGCAAAGAATTTGTCGCGCAAACAGTGCAAAAGTTTTTGAAAGAAAACGATATCCGTTTTCGAGTAAAGCGTAATCCCGACATCAAGGCTGCGATCGTTGAACGTTTTAATAGGACGTTGAAGGAGAAAATGTGGCGGTACTTTATGCATAAAAATACACGACGTTACATTGACGTTTTGCAAGATATCGTTCGTGCGTACAATCATACCCGTCACTCTTCCACCATAATGCAACCGACGATCGTGACGAGAGGAAACGCGCAAATCGCACGTGAAAATATATTTCGTCGATGGAACGTTAAAAATCAAAGTCGTAAAGCTAAATATCGCGTTGGAGAACTCGTTCGCGTCAGTAGAGCAAAAGCTACCTTCGAGAAAAGATACGAGGCAGGTTGGAGCGAAGAGATATTTCGTGTTCTCGAGTGGCGAAAACCTCGCGTATACGAACTGAGTGATTTAGCGGGTGAAGTCATAGACGGTATTTTTTATGAATAGGAATTAGCTCGAGTCGAGAAGAATTTGCGGGAGGACGAGTTTATCGTCGATCGAGTAATAAAAAGTAGAGGCTACGGAAAAAATAAGCAGGTGCTGGTCCACTGGCGTGGTTATCCCAGTAAGTTCGACAGATGGATACCCGCTTCGAATTTAATCACTCTTCAAGATGCGGGAGGACCAATTTTACATCATTTTTCCGAGCAATAGCAGTACATTTTCCGCATAATAAGACGTCATTTTCCGCATAATAAGACGTCATCTTTCACCACACAATTACCACACACTTTATCTTTGCATGGCGAATGGGAAGTCGGGCTTAGCGAGATTCAATTTCCTAATACTTTTCTCCACATAAATCATGGCGAAAACACTTTCAAATTCGTCGATATTGAACCGAAGGACAAAGACAAGAAAGACATTAAGTTAACAACGACTGAAGTTGTAATACCAAATGGTATTTACAAAGATATCAACGAACTTTTTTCCACAATTAATTCCGCGTGTAGAAAGGCTGGCTCGCATTTTCATTTTGAAGCTCGTAAAGAAGAAGGATTTAAAACTTTTATTAACATCGAATGTGTACACAAATGTGAAAAAATTCATTATGTAAACGTTTCCGATTGTTCGCGCGGGAACACTCGATCACGGTGTTTTCGGGTGTCGCGCGCGAGCGAGGATACGGACGGCTCGTTTGCTCGTGGCGTCCGTGTGTTCTCGCCTTCTGCATCCACCCTGAGACGCTCGTGTACGTCCTGGACCGAGCAGGAACATGCTCCCGTTCACGTTCAGGATGCCGCGTCGCGGTAGTCAGTCGGCCTGAGGTATCTGTGGTGTACAGATCGCCGTCTCCGCGCCCTGCAAGTCAAGGCGGAAGCGCGTATCCTTCAGTTTTCGAGTGCGTTTCTCGCATAATCTAATTTCAATTATCTATTCGATAAAGAATCCGCGGTGTGTGACTGCGGGTGACAATTATGAACATCAGATAATTATTTGAGTGAAAAGGCGAGGTGGTTGGAGGATTTATTTAATTCAGTGGAACGCTTACTCTGGATAGACGGAAACCCGTCATTGTGTGCGACGATTGGAATAAAGTGACGTTTCATTGAAATATTCATCGCTTATTTCATCACCTGCCTAAATTTGCTCGTGATCATCAGGTCACGAGATCCACGCACTCCGAACTCAACGCTGAGTCGTTCCGGTGAATCTAATCGCAAGCGCCATTAAGTTCGAATCGCCGCTTGCGCGCTTGTACATAAGAAGCTGGTTCTTCGAGCCGGATCGTGAGTGCGTGCCGACGACGGAATCGTTATCAAGTTTTATCTCACAATGACGGAGTTGATCGACACTTAATTAATGCTGCAACGCTCGATAGAACGAGCGCTTGAAAATTTTAAGAAGATCGGACGAGCTAATCTAACGCCGGCTAAGATCCGTTCAAGGATCTTCTTTTTCAAAGACCTGTGGACTCCCTACCAAGGAAATCACGTAATTTTGACGAGCTCGACTCCCGCAGCGGCCAAGGCAACGTCAGATTATTTTGTCAAGGCGCAGTTTGAAAAAACCGAAGAGATCTACAATGCTACGCTGGACCACATGCGAGACTGTCTAGCCAACTTGGAGCCTCCTGTGAGTCCGAACCAATCTCTTGAAAGTGGACATGCGACTCCATTCGCGTCCGCGTATTCGCTACCTCATCTCCCGCCTATGCGCTTGCCTCTTTTCGACGGATCTTATTCGGAGTGGAAGACATTTCGCGATAGATTCACCTCGCTTATCATTAACAATGTAGATTTAATTGACTTCGCGCAGATGCATTACCTTTCATCCTTGTTGAAAGACCGCGCGCTTCGAGTCATCGCGAACCTTCCGATTACAGCGGATGACTTTTATGTTGCTTGGAGCGTATTGAAAGTTCGTTTTGAGAGTAAGCGCCGACTCATCAATAATCATATGTCAACGCTGCTCGGCCTGTCGACACTCAGTCGCGAATCCGCTTCAGATTTGCAAGGCTTGTACGATAGCATTCACATGGCGATCTCATCGCTAAGAAAATTAGAAAGATCTCCGGAAGATCTATGGAACGATTTTCTCGTTCATCTTTTGATTCATAAGGTAGATCCTGCGATCCGTAAAGCGTGGAATCTCCAAACAAGCCAAGTTGACTCACCGCCAGCGTTCGCAGATCTTACAAAATTTGTACTCCATCCGTGCGCTTGAGGAGTGTTCGCCCACTTCATCTCAGAAGCCCGCGCCGAAGTCTGCGAATTCCTCGCGTGTGAATGTCGCGACGGCTTCCACGACTCTCCTGTCGGCGTGTCCGCTTTGCAAAGCGCGTCATTACTTAAATTTATGTCCAGATTTCGTTGCGAAAAATCCGACTCGGCGACAGAAAGTCGTTAAACGTTTTAAACTTGCTTTAATTGTATGAGTAGCCAGCATACTTTGCGAGATTGTACAAGTAAGTACACGTGTCGTTTGTGTAATCAGAAGCATCATTTGATGCTTCACGTTGATTCGGAAGCGAGCACTCCTTCCGCGACAACTACGCCGTCGGTAGCGTCAACGGCTCAATCTAGTCCATCGAAGGTCGAGATCGTTTCGCTATGTGCCTCCGCTCAATCGACTCGCGACTCGCAAGTTCTTTTGGCGACCGCATGAGTTACAGTAAAGGTTCCTTCCGGTCGCTCGATGACGGTGCAAGCCCTGCTCGATCAAGGCTCCGAAGCCACCTTTATATCAGAGCATCTAGCTCAATCTTTATACGCAAAACGCCTCCGGATCTCAATTTCGGCCGTCGGCGGTACTCGCGTGAGTAAAGTACACCACGCCTCTTCAGTCATAATCTCGCCGCGAGACTCAAATAATCCATCGCTTTGTACCACATTCTCAATTCATTAACAGCATACGCGCCGCGCCGCGTGACCGCATCTTCGCACTTCGCGCATCTCTCTGATTTATTGTGGGCGGATGCTGATCCGAGCAGCTCCGATCCTATTGACATTTTAATCGGTGCAGACATTTATTGTGATATTATTCAAGAGGACGTCCGAAAGGGCAACGCGGAGCAACCTATCGCACAACAAACGATATTCGGGTGGGTTATCTCCGGACCAGTCGCAACGAGCTCAGATTTGTCACGCGCGTCGCGCGCTTCGACGGTCGAGCAATCCTCCGCCAATATCACCGTTCTTCACTGCACAAACCTTCAGCCGCTCTCCGAGGAGATTCAAGTTTTTGGGAGGTGGAGGAAGTCCCTCCCCCTCGATGAGCAATGCGAGACTCACTTTTGTGACACTCATTCGCGTCAGCCCGGCAGTCGATATATTGTCCGTTTGCCGTTTAAAAGGTCTCCTCCATTAAATATCAGGCACTCGCGATTGACCGCCGAACGCCTCTTCAATTCAATATCTCGACGCCTCAATGCGGACGCGACGTTAAACAATGACTACAATGAATTTATGCGCGAATATATTGTTCTCGGGCACATGCGAAAGGCGCCATCAGCTGATCGCGCGAATCATCAATGCGTATATATTCCGCATCATCCGGTTATTCGTGAAGACAGTATCACGACTCGCTTACGCGTCGTATTCAATGCATCGTGCGCGACGTCGAATGGCACGTTACTAAATGACCACTTACTCATCGGTCCGAAATTACAAAAGGATCTACCCGCGATCGTGCTTCTGTGGCGTCATTTCAAGTTCGTATACACGGCAGATATTACTAAGATGTATTGCCAGATTTTGATAGATCCGCGAGATCTCGATTATCAAAGAATCTATAGGTGACCCGTCCGAGGGCCCCATCGATTATCAATTGCTTACGGTTACGTATAGAATGAATTGCGCTCCGTTTCTCTCTCTCCGCGTCGTAAAATGTTTGACTGATGACGACGGACATATGTTTCCACGCGCGGTGCCGATTCTTCGCGATCAAACTTATGTAGATGACGTATTATTCGGTGGAGACAATATAGATTCTGTGCGGGAGTCTCGCGAGCAGCTCGTTGCCTTGCTACGTCGAGGAAAATTCGAGCTCCGAAAATGGGCCAGCAACTCGCCGAAATTACTAGCGGATATCGACCCGTCGGACCGCGGCTTATCACACTCAAAACCCATCGGAATCGACGACAAAATAAAGGTGCTCGGCATCGCTTGAAATCCGACGCGCGACGCATTTCAAATTAAAATCTCGACAGAAGATTTGATACCTCGAACCAAGCGCACCATTCTCTCAACGGTCACGAAATTATACGATCCGTTAAGGTGGGTAACTCCGGTTATTGTTTCTACCAAGATTTTTATGCAACAGTTATGGCGCGTTCGAATCGGATGGGATGAGCAAATTCCTGATAATCTTTTCCATTACTGGAGCAGGCTCTACACAAGGCTTTCGCATCTCAATAACCTGCATATTTCTCGGTGGACCGGAATAACCGCTGAAACATCTCAGGTGAAATTGCATGGCTTCGCCGACGATTCTACACTCGCGTACGCTGCCGCGGTATACCTCAAGGTTACATCTGCTACCGGTCAAATCACAATATCCCTGCTCGCGGGAAAATTAAAGATCGCGCCTATCTCTCCCCTTACCGTTCTTCGTCTTGTTATGAATGATACACTCATAACGATAAAAAAGATGTCAGTAGCACGATGACGTAAGTCGGTCAGCTGCAGCAGTCAGCATCGAGCGCATCGCGCGAAGTTTCGCAGTAGGAATGGTAGGCCGGTTCTAACTCGGGAGCTCCGAGGGGGGTGCGGGGGATTTCTTGCTGGTAAAGGGGAGGGGAGGCGTCATTTTCTCCCCACCAACGTGACGCCCCCTCCTCCTTTAACAGCAAGAGACCCCCGCACCCCCACACTCCCCTCGGAGCTTAGGAGTTTTTGAACCAATACCCCCCCCCCCAGATTTTTCACGTACTCTATATGTCACTGTATACCATGTTGTACTGGGAATGAAGAGATCTTTTGGAATCAATCCATCATTAGATTTTTTAATTTTTCTAACGATGCACCGATTTCAAAAGATTTCTCTCTCCTTCTTTTAATACATTGTCAATCAATTGGGAAAAAAGCTACGCGTGAACGACTCGGACTCCGAAGGTGAAGTGCAGTTGTCTATCATGCGACCGATCGCATGTGTTATTTTCACATGCGTAAAAAACTGAATTCGCGGAAACGCCTGTCTCAACGCGGATATGCCCGCCCCGACGCGGAAAATGTCCATCTCGATGGGTGAACGACTCGAGACTGACTGACTGACAATGAGTAAGTACACCTTTCTTATGTGCGAGATGCTGCGTACGTAGCGGAATCTTTCATCAGTCGGAAGTTATTATTTAGACGTTAGATAAGATAGCGCCAACGCTTCGATCGATACAACTTGTAAATAAGAGATGCGGTCTAGCGTTCTCTCGCGCGCTCTTACTCTCATTCACCGCATATATATTTTTGCACGTTTTTACTCACACCAAGTTCATGATATTAATAAGGAAAGACGTAGGGAGGGGAAGTCGTGGGAATAATCTTACTCTTTGCTATCGGTGATAGACAAAATGTGTCGCCATAACAGTTAAAATTTTGTAAATAGAAACGCCGTAATTTTCTGTGTCGGCATCGACTTATGAGGGGAAACAATGCACGTAGTCGTGGAAGAAGATACCTTTTGAGACCTACTGAAGACAAAATAATATAAAAAATCTGAGAAGTGGTGTATAATTCAAAATAAGAAACGTTTGTCACACCGACTGACGTTTTAACTGAATTGTAAATAAGGGATGCGATTTGTGGAAGGGATGTGATTTGCGGTTAAGTATCGATACCCGATAGTTGATTGTAAAAATAGCGGCTCGCTGTGAAATTGTATAGTTAAAAAACAAAATGCTTCGGTTGAAACAAAGGAAAAAAAGATAAAATATACAAAGATTAGATGTGGGGAGGGGGAAGTCGTTGGAAAAAAAATTTTGAAATTCTCTCTACTATCAGCGATAGACGAAATCTATTGTCCAAACGGTTAAAATTTGTAAACAACAATGTTATAATTTTTTGTCGGCTGCTAACTTATGAGACGCGTAGTCATGGGAGAAGATACTCTTGAAATCCATCGAAGACAAAATAATGTGAAAACTTGAGAAGTGGTATAGGATGAAGAAATAAAAGACGTTTGTTGCACCGACATCTCAATCGCTACGAGGGATGCGATTCGCGGTTTAGCACCAATATCCAGTTGTTCGCAGAACTAGGAGCTTGCTTTGAAATTATATAAATAAAAAACAAAATGGCGAATGCCAATGTTCTGGTTGAGACAAAGGAAGACAAAGGGTTATAGGAAGTATATAAATGGGTCAGGAAATCACGATCGCACAGTCGACGTGAAGCTTAAGATACGAGCAAATCAGTGTGATGTGAAAAAATGACTTCGAATAAAGTGATGGTGGAACTTGTAGACATCGTAGATGATGTCGAAGTGATAGACATTGCGGACGATGATGTCGAAGTGATAGACATTGCGGACGATGATGATGTTGAAATGATAGACATTGCAGACGATGAAAACGAAGTGATAGATATTGTGGATGGTGCAAATAATGTGATAAACATTGCGGATAATCATCCGGAAAACTTTAATGTTGTGGATAATATACAACAAATGGACGATGCCCAGATAATAGACGTTATGAATGACATTAATTTTGAGGATATAATGGATGAAGAGAGCGTAGCATCGGAAGATAGTAACTACATTAGTGATGATTGCAGCGAGGACAGCGAGGATTATATCGATGCCGTTGAGAAACATTTGACACCTGCGGAAGTGCCATAACTGCAAGATCGAAACATTGCGGTATATACTTTTATTACACCACGGGTGGTACATATTCAGTATGTGCCGAATGCATTATGCGAATAGCGGACACCGATTTCGGAATAATGCATGCTTTTAGTAAACATATTACTAATGCGTTCGGTAGGCTGGATGGAAAATATTGCTCAAATTGTAGACAGCCCATGTTTGTAATGATTCCCAGTAACTTGTGTCCGGTTTGCACAGTGTAAAGATTTATTAATAATTATTGAAAAAAATAGTATTAAAAATGGAACATTTTGAGCGCGAGCTGTTGGACCAAATTGACAGGGTCGCTACCTTGAACGAGTGTTTTGAGTGGTTGCAGCGGTGCGACGAGTGTATCGAACGACTCGAGGAACATAGCCGCGTCAAGCGCCCTCGATTCAACGTTGGACAAAGACAATCTTTGGTGGCGAGAATCGCGCGACTCGCGGGTGAAAAGACGCGACTGCAAAGACGTTTCGTGCACGTCGGTGGTAATTACGCGAGTGACTCGTGTGACAACGCGGACAGACTCGTGTGGCGAGAAATTGACACCGCGTTTGAGAATCGCGTTCTGACAGAAGCAGTTATCAATGAGAACTACATTGAACCGCGAAAGTTTTTAGAAGACGCTGGTGGTATAGTACTCGATCGAGTGCGGGACGCTGTCGAAAGACACAACTCTGTGGTGAACACCGCATTCAATGGCGTATTTGTAACGGGCGACAAACGCGCCAATAAAAGTATTACCACGAAAAACAGTGATCTCTTTAAAACATCAGACTTGGATGAGTGGTACGAGCGGTGCGTTATCGAGCCCACGTTAGCATCGCTCGAGGAATTTCAAGAACGCGATAGTGGGTGGGCGTTGTCGCGTATACAGAATTTGACTGTAAATGTGAATAAGTACAATTCTATGCGCGCGGGATGTCACGTGATATTACCGCGGGAAATAATGACAAAGCGTGCGGTTGTTAACGTGGTTAATGCGGTTGAAATCGATGGACAATGCTTGCTTCGCGTGGTCTGTGATAGCCGCTCTATATCCCGCAGAAAGAAATTCAGAAAGGGAGTCATCGTACCCTCATTATACAAACGTTCTGAATTTCGATGACATTGAGTTTCCAATCGCGTTAAAAGACATTAAAAAATTCGAGAGACTAAATAATATTTCGGTCAACGTCTACGAGATCCAAAAGGATCAAACTGAAACCTATAAAATTCTCCCGCTAAGACTCTCCAACGACAAGAAGGAGAACCATGTTAATCTGCTATACGTGCAAGATCTACGCGAAGACAACGTGGGGCACTTTGCATGCATCAAGGATCTGTCTCGTCTAGTGAGCTCACAACTCAGTAAAAAGGAACACAAAAAATATATTTGTGACCGGTGAGTAATAATTTTATAAATGTTGTATTAATTTTTATAATAAAAAATAAAAATTTACGCTATTTTTTACAGATGTTTACATTACTTCAGTTTGGCGGAAAAGTTGGATGTCCACAGCGTAGATTGCCAGAAAATGAACGATTGTGCCATCCAACTACCTGCTGAAAACGAGAAATGGCTGAGCTTCCACAACATTAACAATAAGGAGCGTGTGCCGTTTGTCGTCTATGCCGACCTGGAGTGTACATTGGAGAAGATGGAGAAGGAGGATATGGAAATATCGTACCAACAGCATCATCATTAAGTATTTAGCTTAGGATATTATGTACACTGTTCGTACGATGACACATTATCGGGTATTGGTTTCATCGCGATAAGGATTGTATCGCGTGGTTCGCTAAACAACTAGAGAAATTAGCGCATCGCGTAAAATCAATTTTATCTGCTAAAATCCCCATGGAAACTCTATCGAAAGAGCAATGGGAGGCATATCGTAACACAAAGCAGTGTCATATTTGTGATAAGCCGTTCGCACCGGATGATACACGAGTGCAAGATCATTGTCATCTCACCGGTCGTTATCGCGGTCCCGCGCATTCGCTTTGTAACTTGTGTTATCAAAATGTGTTGTACATACCGGTAATTTTTCATAATTTATCTGGATACGATTCACACTTCATTATTAGAGAAATAGCCACAACATTCAAAGGAAATATCGATGTGCTTCCCGTTACAAAAGAAAAATATATTTCTTTTACGAAGCATGTCATAGGCATTCACTGCCGATGAATTAGACCCACACAATCACATAAAATTACGATTCATAGATTCGTATAAATTTCTCAATTCTAGTCTTGAAAAATTGGCATCATTTCTCGGTAAAGAAAAACTAAAAATTGTACGTAAGGAATTTTCGAATTTATCTGACGAAGAATTCGATTTATTGACTCGTAAAGGCATATTCCCATACGAGTATGTTGACTGTGTTGCAAAATTGAAGGAAACGCGTTTGCCATCGCGCGAATTATTCTTTAGTTCGTTGACGGGCGATACTGTGTCAGAGAGCGATTACGCGCACGCCAAGAACGTATGGGATCGATTCTCTATTCGAACGCTGGGCGAATACAGCGATCTGTATTTGAAAACAGATGTATTGTTGTTAGCCGACGTTTTTGAAAATTTTTGTGACAAATGTGTCGAAAGTTATGGTCTTGACCCCGCACATTACTATACATTACCGGGATTCACGTGGGACGCTATGCTTAAATATACACGCGTCAATTTCGAGTTGCTCACCGACATCGATATGGTAATGTTTATCGAGCGCGGTATACGCGGAGGTCTGAGTCAATGTTCCGGCAGATACGCGCAGGCTAACAACAAGTACATGCAGACATACGACCCATCGAAACCATCGTCGTACCTTATGTATTTCGATGTGAATAATTTGTACGGGTGGGCAATGTGTCAGCCGTTGCCCTATGGAGAATTTCGATGGGTCAAAAACGTTTCAAATTTTGACGTGAACGCGATCGCTGTTGATTCGCCCACAGAGTACATTCTCGAAGTCGATCTGGAGTATCCGCAACATCTGCACGATCGACACACTGACCTACCGTTCTGCCCGACGCGCGCCTGGCAAGCAAGAATATAAACTTTTAGCGACCTTGCACGATAAGAAGCGGTACGTCATGCATTATCGCAACTTGCAGCAATGCACTCGTCATGGTCTCCGCGTAACACAGATACATCGTGTATTACAATTCGTTCAATCCACCTGGCTCCGCGATTATATCGAGTTAAACACAATTTCGTACCCTCGAGAAAAACGATTTTGAGAAAAATTTATATAAATTGATGAATAACGCCGTATTCGAAAAAACTATGGAAAATGTGCGCAATCACGTAGATGTAAAACTTTTAACAAAATGGACAGGACGATACGGTGCGGAAGCAATGTTCGCTAAACCAAATTTCCACAGTCGCAGTGTTTTTGCAGAAAATTTAATTGCAGTCGAACTCCGAAAACTTGAGGTGAAATTCAACAAGCCGATTTATGTAGGTATGTGTATACTAGACATATCGAAAATTTGCTTGTATGAATTTCATCACGAGTACATGCTACCTTTGTACCATAACAAATCTAGAGTCATGTACACAGACACTGATAGTCTCGTGTACCATATTGAGTGTGACGACGTATATGAAAATATAAAACGTGATATCGCAAGGTTCGACACGAGCGATTATCCGACTGGTAACGCGTACGATATGCCACTCGCGAATAAGAAAGTTTCCGGGCTAATGAAGGACGAGAACAACGGTGCAATAATGACTGAGTTCGTTGGACTCAGAACGAAAATGTATGCGTTAAAAGTGGATGGAAAGAATGACGCTAAAAAGGCAAAGGGTGTAAAGTGTAACGTTGTCACAAGAACGATAACATTCGACGACTACATGCGTCGAATACACTACTCTGCGAGATGAGATAGAGATGACGCGTCATCAGACGTGCATACGATCTAAACTGCATGAGGTATACACGGTACGTGAAACGAAAATCGCTCTAAGTCCATACGACGACAAGCGGTATCTTGTACCTGATTCGGTAAAGACGTTGCCGTAAGGACATTATCAAATACCTTTATAATATTTTTGTATTGTACAGCCATTTTTATATTTGCGTTTTATGTATTTTATACTTTACATTTATATTTTAATGTTCACGTTTCGCATATTTTATAGTTTATATTTTATGTATTTTACGTTTTACATTTATTTTATAATTTTACATTTAATACTTCATATATTTTACGCATATATGTTACACATATTGTGTATTTTATGTTATATGTATTTTTAAAAATTATTTGATAATTTATGTGTAACGTTAGAAATGGACGATGGAAGGATAATAAAGATGCTTCATACATGTCACAAAAAATTATATTTTTTATATAATGTATGTAATGCACTACACTTTTTATATGTTTATAATAAAAACAATTTTTTATACTGATTAAATAACATTGTCTTTGTGTATCCACGAATTGTGTGATCCATCCCAACCACTTGACATAAACCTCGTTTCCTTTCCTGCGCAATACTTTCTCTACCAGAAATACGTCCGGGTGAGTCGCGCGATGCAACTCATGCTCGTAGAACGCTTTAGCGATAGATGTTCCGCGATAATCCTCGAGTAAATAAGTTATGGGGTTGGTACGCTGCACTTTAACGATCTTGAACACCTCGGTTGTCCAATTTGGTGTGTAACCTTTTTCGAAAATTGTCTTGTACTTGCTCACGCGTACAGAGTCGCTTACTTTAAATTTCGCTGGACTAGCAATCTTTATAGCGCTGTATACCGTATCCAAGAGTCTTTCAGCCATTGCGGGAGTTACGTCAACGGGTCGCACACCGATCGTTCGGTGCTTTCGAACGTTGTAATTCGACATGAGACGTGATAACAGGTCGATCCACTTGTAATTACCGTTGAGCGTAAACTGCTTCCACATATCGTTCTTCAGCGTGCGATTAAAGTGTTCGACGACCGACGCCTTCATTACCGAGTACGTGCAATAATGGTTAATGTCATGTTTTTGCAATAGTTTCTGCACGTCGGCGTTGTAAAACTCCTTCCCCATATCGGTTTGTAAATTTTTCGGACGTCTGCCGCTCTCTCGAATTATCTCAGCGATAGCGTCAGCTGTCTCGCTTCCACCTTTGCTCTTGAGCGGTATAGCCCACGCGTACTTGCTCAACACATCGATGACGATGAGTATGTAGTGGTAACCTTTGTTGAAACGTGAGTACGGAATCATCTCGACGATATTGGCCTGCCACAGATCATCGTATCCTTGAACTATGACATGTCTCCGTGGAAAATTTTTTCTCGCTGAAGCATGCAGTTCCTCGACGAGTCGCCGTTTTTCGGAACTAACATTAGATTTCGGTAATTTCATGTTTGGTGTATGGGATGACGTCGATCAACTGATTTGTTTTGACGATACGCAAGTTAATTTATAATAAGGCCTGCCTCGCGAAGTTCTTCGATGATGGACAGCATCTCGTTGTCATGAGCGTTATGACCAGCCCGATGCGAGGCTTCGAGCAACCATAGACGATCCACCAGTTCGTTAGGATCGTCCCAATGCACGTAATCGATCACGTTGTCGTTTAGTGTCATAGCGCGAGGTAATTCCTTTCCGATTGCATCATCGTTTGGTGTCATAGCGCGAGGTAATCCCATTCCGCCCGTAAAATCATATTTTAATAACGGTGCAATTATATATTTATACTTGTATCCCTTATTGGCTAATAATCGACCGTGTGTAACTACGTAATTACGTTTATGCGCGTTTGTAACCAACAATATATCTTTGTACTTTCGTTTATCGTTTTCCGCGTAAACTGAATCGTTGGGATATCGTTTAAAGATCAGTTCGTAAAGACCGTGTCTACCAACGTATTTTACATCACCGATAATTATGTGATCACTACTGTTGACGTCGAACGTTTTATTACCCAACATCATACCATCCTTGTCTAAACGAACGCCGTACACGGTATCCATAATTTTCTCTTTTTCACCACGGCCGCTGAGAAAATCTCCGATGTACTTTTGACCCAGCGGCCCCAAGTGCTGAGATAACGTTTCTAGACCTTCTGACGTTTGTAATCGATTTCGAACGGTTGCCGCAAACGAATCGTCGGCGGATTCAAAAACAGTCTCGAGAGCCTTATTTAACGGTTTTGGAGCTTCAATCGTTGATTGTACAGCTACCGTACGCGGTGTGAACGTTATCGTTGACGGATCTATCGCGTCGTTGGACGTACGCTGCACCGACGGCGACGGTAAATTCATTGCATCGTTTGACATATATCGCATCCATTTGTTCGATTCACTTAATGCATGGTCCACTGAATTGTCTTTTCGTTTTCTCTTATTTTTTATCACATCCTTCTGGATGAACGATGTTTCGATGCCTACGTCATCGACACGCGGTTCTTCCTTTATCACGCGGACGCCGGAATTATCGACGATCTTTTGCAGCGGCTCGATGAGCGGCTCGAAGTGTCTCTTCGCCGCGATATTCTCTTCGATCCTACCGGTCTTCAAAGCGCGATGTTTCTTACGAATCGATTCGCTCGTTTTCTCAATTTCGTTTGCGATTTTTTCGCGCTCACGCGTATCGTTGTCCCCAATCATGTTGACAGAGAGCGTCGATCGCTCACGTTTCATCCCCAACGAAGTATCGACTAATCGCTCCGCAGCATCGCGAATTCGTTAAATCCTCTTCTATATCGCCCGTTAGTAAGTGAACTATCCTTGTCTATTACTAGGAATCCATAATCACGCCGCCAACAATCACGACATAACGCACAAAAATCATCGTATGACATATCGGTGTTAACATGATCGTTGTACACATGCTTCAAGTTGGTACCATCCTGTTTAAACAGGATCAGCAGGTTTGCGTTGTCGCGTATAAGATGTTTAGGTATTCTCGCGTACGACTGACAAAGATAAAAGCAGTCGACGTTCGAGTGCCGATCCATCGCAAAATACTCTCTCACGGCATCCTGCTTGTCGCACGCAATATCGTCAAAGATGAAAATTGAGTTTGGACGCGCTTCATTCGGCGGAATGACGTCACAGTTATTGGAGAACGTAAAATAGTTAATTTCATTCATCGATCTTTCAAATACCGATATTTCGGCTGTTGCAAAGATTTCGAGTACACGTACACGTTCTCGAAACGTACACCGTGCGGACATTCCAACAAGTTTATCATAATGTTGGTTTTACCGCAATTCGATGGGCCACAAATAATCGCGCATATGGTAGTAGGCAGCATCGCGCCATGCTTGCGCCTCTCTCCATCATCCCCCATTAGTCGTAACTTGTCATCGTAATTCGTAACGCATATCGCCAACGGCTGTCGCACGAATCTCATGTTTTCGGAATCTGATTATATAGTGGAATCGAACGACCTATTTATAGGCGAGTGAGTGCAGCGTATGCTGTATATGAGTATGTGTGCGTGTGTGTGAATGCAGCGTACGGATAGAGAAAGCGTAAAGGAAGAAGATAAACTCATTGCGGCGCGTATCAATGGCCGCGCGAAGAAGGAAGATAAGCTCGTCGCAGCATGTATCAATGACTGCGCGGGCGTGACGCTATACCCCGCAATGGCTGGGCTTGATCGCTGTGTTTATCAATAGTTGGGCGTGACACAACTTATCACCGTGCGTACTAATGGGCGATCCTGTTGAAGATGACTGCTAAATTAATATAGAATTAATATTTTTACGTTCGTTCACATACTTCTCACATTCATTCACATACTTTTAACGTTTGTTCACGTACTTCTTACGTTCGTTCACGTACTTCTTACGTTCGTTCATGTACTTTCCACATTCGTTTACGTACTTTCCACGTTCGTTTCACGTACTTCTTACGTTCGTTTACGTACTTCTTACGTTCGTTCACATACTTCTTATGTTCGTTTCACGTACTTCTCACGTTCGTTCACATACTTCTTACGTTCATTTCACGTTCGTTCACATATTTCACACGTTCCACATTCGTTCACGTACTTTTTACGTTCATTTCACGTTTTAAACATCCTTACGTATATGTATAACCGTTTCTTATGTACGTATGTATAACCGTTTTACATATGTTTAACATCTCTCTTATATTTTTTGCTTTATTCAGAACGAAACATGTCGCGATTTGAGGCTATTTATAGGCGTGTAAAATCACGCATCGCTCAGTATCAAACATGTATCTCATACTGTCACACCTCTCCGATATACTCGAATTGAGCGCTGAGCAGTTACAATTCGTGCCAAAACCTATTTTGCTACGCGTGTGTGGCAACTACATCGAACACGTGTGGGACAGGCTTCCGGAACATATAAGGGCTAATCTAGAGGTTTGAAGCTATCGTCGTTGCTACGAGCATTACAATCAACCGTGGCAGCGGACGCACATCGACGGACCTGCGCCGTTGATCAAAAATTGTGTCGAATGTCAGCTGTCGCAACGGTAAAACGTGGCTGTGGTCAACTGCTGAATCGCGCGATAAACGTTCTT
This sequence comes from Monomorium pharaonis, assembly GCF_013373865.1. Lineage (NCBI taxonomy): Eukaryota > Metazoa > Arthropoda > Insecta > Hymenoptera > Formicidae > Monomorium > Monomorium pharaonis. The sequence continues at coordinate 13,100,518 of NC_050467.1, forward strand.
CCTTTCGAATTACATATTCCCGGTTACCAGTTTTGCGGTCCGGGTACTCGGCTGAAAAAGCGATTGGCCAGAGGTGACCAAGGTATAAATCCGCTCGACGCGGCGTGTCGCGAACACGACATTGTGTACTCCCAGAGCAACGAGCTCATCGACAGACACGCGGCGGACAAGATACTCGCGGACAAAGAGCTAAAACGAGTAATCGCGAAAGATTCACCTCTCGGGGAAAGAGCAGCAGCTGCTGCTGTCTGGGCAGCCATGAAAGCCAAGACGAAAATCGGTATGGGTATGAAGAAGAATTCAACAAAAAAATTGACGAAAAAAGAACGTATACTTCAGGCTGCAAAACAAGGCAGTGCATTACCGATTTTACCAATATTGAGTGCACTCGGATCCTTGATTGGTGGAGCGGCTGGTGTGACAAAGGCGGTGAACGACAACAAAGCCGCGCGACGTCAGCTCGAGGAGTTACAGCGTCACAATCGCGCGATGGAAGGTCACGGCTTATATCTCGCCCCGTACAAACGCGGGCGAGGACTGTATCTCGCCCCGTACAAACATGGAAAAGATGTACAGAAGAAAAAAAAACGTCGAAGAAACATTAACACTACTCATAGGTGCGACGACGAACGTGCAATTGACGCAACTAGCAAAACGCGCGCGTATTCCATATTTCAGACGTGTTTTTATGCGTAACGCGTTACCGACGAGTGGTGCGCGTCTAAACGAGAGTGGTATCGTAAATTTGGACGATACGACGGGCCCCGGTACTCACTGGGTGGCGTACGCAAAGAGGGTTAACCACGTCGCGTATTTCGATAGTTTCGGCAATCTTCGACCGCCTAGAAAACTAGTACAATACTTTGAAGACGGAGTGACAACGATTGAGTATAACGTCCTATCAAACGTACGATCAGAGCATTTGTGGACAACTCTGCCTGCAGTTTCTTCAACGCGTGTAAATTTAAAAAGCTGAATTAGTACCGCAAAGACTCAGTATTTCACCACCATCATGTCGCTGACGTTTATCCTGAGCGGCAAGAGCAGCGTTCTCGCGGCACACTATTCTCCGGCTATAGATTTGAGCGACGATGATTACGAGCTCGGTCTAGCGATTTTTGAAACCTATAACACGATACCGAACGTGAATGCCTCAAACAATACGTTTTACTTTGACAAGGATAACACGGAGATTACGATTCCCGAGGAATCGTACGAACTGCGAGCTATAAACGAATTTTTGAAACGCACAATTTCACGAAAACGTCCGCAACACGACGGAACTCATTCCGGTGACGTTACGCGTGGGGGCAACGATGATGATAATGATGGGGAGTATCCGATAACGCTTCGCGCCAACTACAATACAATGAGATGTGAGATCAAATGTGCCTACAGTATACATTTTGGTAAACCCAACAACATAGGATCGCTGCTAGGATTCTCACCGAAGCGTGGTGTACTGCTACCGCGAAAATGGCACGAATCGGACGCGTCGATCAACATAATGAACCATTATTCGCGTGGAATGCAACGTGACCGCGGGCGCGTACAGCAACAATAAAAGTGTACACACGATACATGAGTTTTCACCGAGCGTGCCACCAGGATATAAGATATCGGAAAGGCCCACACAAATCATTTATCTGCCAATCATCGTGCGGTGCATTACGGATCTGACAATACGCGCCGTCGATCAGAACGGACAATTACTTGATTTTCGAAGAAAAGAAATCACCGTCAGACTGCACGTGCGACGGCGGTTGCAACAATAACGCGAACGTGAGATGCTCGTGCTAAACACATCGCAGCGCGCGAAAGATAACGTTATCTCCACACCAGTGCCAACATTCCAACAGTCACCCGATACTCTTGCGACAACATTTAATAATATTCAATCATCTTGTTGTCCCGAGAAAAAGAAGCTCAACGCGTCAAACGTTAAATTTTTACAATCTCTGGGATTCGCGGTGCGAAACGTCTGATAACGATGACTGACATTCTAAACATCGGAGACGAGCCGATCTTCGATGATCGCATCGTCAAGATCGAGACTCATACGTACAATCCGTTTGCCAACACAACGTTCGGGCACAGCGACGAGATACGAATACCCATACACCAACAGGATCTGTACACATTGCCGTTTGAAAGTTTTCTATACATCGAGGGAAAAGTGACAATAAAGAAACCAGCCGAGGGATTTTTGGTGGTACTGGGAAATAATTGTGTCGCGTTCATGTTCGATGAGATTCGATACGAACTCGACGGTGTAGAAATTGATCGCAACAGAAATGTTGGAATAACCAGCACATTGAAAAACTATGCAACGGTATCGTCAGACAAAAACGTGATTCTGAGGAACGCCGGATGGATTTCGGGTTGGGACGTGAATGGATACTTTAATTTTTGCGTACCACTCAACATGTTGTTGGGGTTTTGCGAGGATTACAGACGCGTGGTGATCAACGCTCGTCACGAGTTAATTTTAATACGCGCGCGTAACGATAACAACAGTCTGATGGGAAGTTCAGAGGAACCCACGATTAATATATTCAAGATACAATGGCGCATGCCTCACGTACTGCTGAACGAGATACATAAGTTGTCGATGCTGCGTACTCTGGAGAGCGGACGGTACCTGAACATGGCTTTTCGTTCGTGGGATCTGTACGAGTTTCCACTATTGCAGCAAACAACTAAGCATTCGTGGGCCATCAAGACCGCTACTCAGCTCGAGAAGCCACGATATGTTATCTTTGCTCTGCAGACGGGTCGAAAGAACATTGTGTCCGAGGATCCAAGCCGATTCGATCATTGCAAATTGACAAACGTGAAACTGTATCTGAACTCGGAATATTATCCATACGACGATATGAACTTGGATTTCGATAAAAATAAATGGGCGATTCTGTACGACATGTACGCGCGTTTCTGCAAGGGTTATTATGGATACGAGTATCTTGAGCCGAACTTCACCACTTCAACTTTTCTACTTAACGGTCCATTCGTAATCATCGATTGCTCTCGACAAAATGAATCGGTCAAGAGCGCAACCGTGGACGTGTGCATAGAATTTGAATGCAAAGAGAATGTGTCGATGAATACCACCGCGTACTGCCTCATCATATACGACCGCGTGGTTCAGTACAACCAGTTGACAAACGTTGTGCGCAAAATCACCTAACAACGTTGTACATTAAAGGAGAGGGAGATAAGACAATATATAACTCTACGACGCATCGAAGTCAATCACAGTCTTCTTGATAACAACAGTCATGTCTGCACCAACGTTCGTAGACCTGCAAGGTTTCATCATTGGAGGAAAATTTATCGTTAAGGAATTTGCCTCTCTCAAAGATGGATTTGAACTCATCCACTACTTGTTTACACCCACTTATCCATGGGAATACCTTACCAAGGCAGAAAGATGTCAAGTAGCATGGTTAAAAGTGAATCATCATGGAATATCATGGGAGGATGGATTAATTCCGCACAGCATGGCTAGGAGTTTGATTACAAAGGCGGTGATGGGTACAACTGCAACCGATGATGAAATTCTCGTGTACGTCAAGGGATGTGAGAAACGAGAATGGTTGCGTGATTTGCTTCTGGACGAGGCGAGATAGGAAGCTTACGTCGAGAATATCGAGACGCATTACGAAGACATAGAACCTCTAAACAAGTTGGACATTATGTACACTTTACGATGTCAGAATCATGTGAACAACTGTGCTTTACAAAATGTATTTAAGCTGTTTAATTTGTGGTCTAAGAATAAAAAATATATATCGTATCCATTTTTACATTCTTTTACCTCCTCATATTTCCCTTTTTCCCCATCTCGTTTTATTTATACAATAATTTTTAACTTAAAACTATATAGGAAAAAATAATTCTAACAATATCATTTTTATACATTTATTTTGTTATATAAAGCATAACGTACAATATGATTCACAACGTGATTAGCTTACAGTTTACAAGATTGGTTTTCTTTACACATTTTTACTTGTCATATAAAGCATTATATACAATATTATCGAAAGCGTAAGCAATTAGCTCACACTCTACGAGACATGTTTTATCATATTTTTCGCGTAATAACTTTGCAGCGTCGCTTTTATTAGTAATATGATTTTGACGCAAAATAGTAATAAACTTCTTATATTTATCGCTCACGCTGTACGTATGTTGATCCAATTGATGACATACATAATCAACAATCTTCAAGTTCATATAGGAACAGTAAGGTTGACGGCTTCATGTACAAGCAATTATCATGCAACACCAACTTTATAATATTTTCATCGCGCATTTTTACAAGTTTTATAATCAGATCGCAAACTGCAAATCTTGAAGATACTGCACAAATCGTTGTGCAGTCAAAATAAGTTGACTGCACAAATCGTTCAATATCCACCCGTCGATCTATAAACGTTTTCCATGTTGCGTATGGCAAAATTATCTGATTGCCCTTGTTGTCACCAAGCAGTATTTCCACATAGGATATAGGTCCCACGCCGATTCCAATATCCAAGTATTTGTATGCTGTGGCAGTCAAGGCGTATCTCCTACTCAAGATGCGTGGAGTATAACGCGGCTGCGATAATGCTCTGTAAAAAGAATATAGCTCGCTATAGAAAAATATAAGATATTAATACAAAGAAAATTAAAAAAAAAAATTATAAAAAATACTTATGGTTTATCATACGCCTCGTTCTGTTGGATCGGAACGTAATAGTTCATGCTGTACGTTTCGGGAAGCTTTTGAAGTCTGTCTTCCACCGACTGAGGAGCAACGTTATCGAGGAGGTTTTGCTGTTCGTCTTGTAACACGCGAGTGATGTGGTACCATTGTCAGAACTCTTCTTATATTGTACACCCCTCCACAAATTTTTTAATCCTTTGTCTCAACTGGAGCACTCATCACACCCAATAAAATTACAGCGTTGCCAACGTTTTTGCTTGATCACGTGATCATCGAGAGCCAATCACGTTATCGCGAAACATGTTGCAACATGTTTAATGCAACGTTGCCCCTCCCCCCATCTAACACCCAAAACAGGGAGGGGTAAAAAGTAGCATTGTTTATATCAATACCCCTTATAAAAACATATCAAGTTTTCAAAAACATATCAAGCTTTTTCAAAGGCACCGCAAAATAGTTTACGTCTGATAAGCAGGATATCAGTTTACTTCTGATAAGCGGTTCTTCCCGGAGCCCCGGGTGACGTCACCCCTCCCCGCCGTAACACCCCCCGCGCCAACAAGTTCCCCCCGCACACCCGCACCCCCCTCGGAGCTCCCGAGTTAGAACCGGCCTAGTATTCCTACTTTTCGCGCAATCCGCTCGACAATTAGCGCAATGCTTCTTAGACAGCACTTGCTGTCTAAGCAACAATTTGGAATACTGACCGATTTACGCCCTCACACAATCTTCCCCTTCTTTCGATCCAACTGCCGAATTATCGGATATATAAACCGGCTATAGAAGGTGAGGAGCGGGTCAATCCGAAGTAGACAAACTAAGACAACACACGACACTCTGCTTTGCGGGGTCGTGTATCGCTGATATAACTCATTGTAAATACACAACCACGACACTCTGCTTTGCGGGATCGTGGACAACGAGCTCATAGACGCGACACTCTGCCTTGCGGGGTCGCGATCTATTCACTGTAACGAATACAAGAATAAAAGTGTTCAATACAACTAACGGTGTAAGTGACCAAATACCTTCCTCGCGAGATCTCTGGCAGCGATCCCAAATCGTACTCACAACGAGGGGTACAACAGTCTTGAGCTATCAGCCGCGCTACTTCTCACTCGTCTAACGAACTTCGTTCAAAGCTCGCTCCCCATCGAACCCGTGTCCGTCACATGCTGGACGGATTCAACTATCGTTCTCGCGTGGATACGCTCTCATCCATCTCGATGGAAAGTTTTTGTTGCTAATCGAGTACACGAAATTCAGTCTGGTTTGCCGGACGCTGAATGGCGTCACGTGCCTACTCAGGGAAACCCCGCGGACTGTGCGTCGCGAGGATTATGTGGCGATGAACTGCTCGCTCATTCTCTTTTGTGTCAAGGGCCCTCCTGGCTTGCGAAGGCGAGAGGAGAATGGCCTGAGGAGCCTCTGCCTAAGCCTGTCGATTCCCAAGTCGAAGCGAAGATTATCGCTTCGCATGTCTCGCAGACGCGCGCTCCGTGGGATCTTTCTTCGCGATACGCGTCGTGGCCCACCTTGATCCGCGTTACTGCATATGTTATCAGATTCGTCGATGCGTGTCGTCGTCGAGGCGATGATCAATCAAGTTCCTGGGACGTGCCTTCTCCTCCGCCGAATGTAGCTTAACCAAAACGTTTTGGATCAAGCGAATTCAATCGAAACTGTATTCAAACGAAATCAATAGACTAGCTAATCATCAAAACATCGCATCTAAAAGTTCTATTGCTAGCCTACGCCCATTTCTCGATCAGGACGGCGTTGTGCGTGTTGGTGGTCCTTTACGACACGCCCCTATTCCCTTTCGCGTGCGACATCCGATATTGCTTTCCTCGCACCCGTTAGTACATTTTATTATCTACGCGTCTTGCACGGTGGAACACAGCTCACTATGAGCACTATTCGTCAAGATTATTGGATCATTCGCGCGCGAAGCCTCGTGAGATCCGTGATTCATAAATGCCTGATCTGCATTCGAGAACGTGCCGCGGTGCCCACGCAACTCATGGGCGATCTGCCGTCTATGCGCGTTTCGCCCTCGCCGCGCAGTTTTGCGCAATGTGGCGTCGATTACGCTGGGCCGGTTCAGGTACGCGCATTCGCCGGCCGAGGTGTTGCATCGCGAAAGGCCTACATTGCCTTGTTCGTTTGTCTCGCCACGCGCGCGATCCATTTAGAGTTGATTAGCGATTACTCGTCTCCCGCTTTCCTGAACGCGTATGTAAGATTCTGCTCGCGTCGAGGTCTTCCGCGCATCATGTACTCACATAACGGGACGACCTTTGTCGGTGCTGAGAAAGAACTTAAGAAAGCCTATTATTCAGCTCTTCGCGATCCTCAATTTTTAAATAAAACCGCGTGTGACAACGTTCAGTGGCTGTTTATTCCGCCATCTGCGCCGCATTTTGGCGGGATGTGGGAAGCCGGCGTGCGTAGCGTGAAACATCACTTACGTCGCGTCATCGACAAACATACCCTCTCGTTCGAAGAATTTTCTACGCTCTTATGCACCATCGAGGCATGCTTAAACTCGCGCCCCATCGTTCCCTTGTCTGAGGCTTTCGACGATTATGATTATCTAACGCCAGGGCATTTTTTGATCGGTTCGGCTCTTACCGTCGCTCCGGAACCATCGATACTTCACCTCAACGAAAGTTGATTATCACGTTGGCAGATCGTCATATGGCCGAACGATTTTGGAAAATGTGGGCGCATGACTACGTGAATACATTGCAACAGCGGAGCAAATGGCGCCGCCGTCGACCTTCGTTGAAAATCGGGCAACTTGTGCTCTTGCGCGACACTCTGTTGTCTTCCTGTAAATGGCATCTCGGGCGTATTACGCGCCTTCATCCCGGATCAGACGGTCTTACCCGTGTCGTTACGGTGAAAACCGTGAAGTCCGAGTTCCGACATCCGATCGGTCAGCTTTACGTTTACCCGTTGAGGGTAAAGCATCCGACGAATAATAATTTCTCTCTGTATCGCGTTTCGTTGCGCGTATTTTTATAGATGTAGGTTAGTTATAATTCATAGAAATAAGTTAATTAAGTTGCGTATCAGCCAGCCTAAGCGAGCGGCTGAACTTCTGTCATTATTGTAATTATCTCTTCAACGTTTGAACTGTAAACGCCTTAGGGCTTTCCCCTTGGAGTTATTGTTCTGTTCACGCGTGTGTTCAGCGAGGACCATCCTTCGGTCACCTTCTCGTTGTTATATTTCAGTTCTCTTTCATTGTTTAGTTTATCGGCTTTAGCGTTTGCGATTGTTATATTGAAATCTACGTTTTCAAGGCGGGCAGTATGTTCGCGCGGGAACACTCGATCACGGTGTTTTCGGGTGTCGCACGCGAGCGAAGATACGGACGGCTCGTTCACTCGTGGCGTCCGCGTGTTCTCGCCTTCTGCATCCACCCTGAGACGCTCGTGTACGCCGGGTGTCCTGGACCGAGCAGGAACATGAAGCTCCCGTTCGCGTTCAGGATACCGCGTCGCGGTAGTCAATCGGCCTGAGATATCTGTGGTGTACAGATCGCCGTCTTCGCGCCCTGCAAGTCAAGGCGGAAGCGCGTATCCTTCAGTGTTTGAGTGCGTTTCTCGCATAATCTAATTTCAATTATCTATTCGATAAAGAATCCGCGGTGTGTGACTGCGAGTGACAATCATGAACATCAGTTAATTATTTGAGTGAAAAGGCGAGGTGGTTGGAGGATTTATTTAATCCAGTGGAACGCTTACTCTGGATAGACGGAAACCCGTCATTGTGTGCGACGAGTGGAATAAAGTGACGTTTCATTGAAATATCCATCGCTTATTTCATCACCTGCCTAAATTCGCTCGTGATCATCAGGTTCACGAGATCCACGCACTCCGGACTCAACGCTGAGTCGTTCCGGTGAATCTAATCGCAAGCGCCATTAAGTTCGAATCGCCGCTTGCGCGCTTGCACACCGACAATCTTTTGAAAATATTCGGTTGCGGAAACATGCTGTTTTCCAAGAAAGAGAATTTTTACACAGAGCTCACGGCACTGAAACCTAATTCCACAAAAGATTTCTATACAGCAAAATTTCTTATCATTAATAAACCTGATTGGGCTTTCTGGAGTAAAGAACCTCATAGTCTGATACGAGGTATTCCCGATAAAATGTTCGTTTATTGTAATATTTGCGAACCTTACATAACCGGTGATGTCAAGTCTCCTCTTCTTCGAATAGTTTCGATACCATTGGACGCGTCTAATTTTACGTACGGCGCGAATCAGACGACATATTTTTCTCCTCCGCATTACATACCTTTACAAAAAACGAATTTCCGTACGATCGAAATAGATATAAAAGACGCACTTGGTAAAAGTATATCATTTCAATCCGGAACGTTAACGCTGACGTTTCACTTTAGACATTACCAGTAACTTGAACGTTAAAGTAAAATAGATAAGTCATTAATATGGTACCAGAGGAGGAAGAATATTATAATTCAGCAGACGGTCGTAGGGGAGGGATACCACGAGTTTTCGTCGATTCACCAGATCAGCGCGGACATACAATCGGGAGTTTTATCGGTGGATTATTCAGAAAGGCACTTCCTTACTTGAGTAAAGGTGTACGTGCGATCGGTAAAAAAGTTTTACGTGCAGGTATTAACGTGATAGACGACGTTGAAAATAATACTCCTTTAAAGGAGACACTCAGAAATAAATTCAAGGAATCTCGAGAAAATCTCAAAAGAAAAGCAGAAGAAAAAATTAAAAACCTAATGAAGAAATCGGAATATAAAATATTGCCGAAAAAGCTGCCGCTTCAGTTTCTCTTCGATAGTCACGCTGGTCGGCAACAAAGTCGGCATCGCGTAAACGTCGGACGAGCAAAAAGAAAACAGTGTTGTGGCCCTTATTGGGATAAAGGGTCACAAGTATTTGGGATCGTCTGTCGGTACTCCTCGGATCAGGTCTAGTAAGAGATTGTAGCCGTTGGTTGAGTAACAATGTAGATATAGTATATTTTCTCTCTTGATTACACTGATCCGTTATAACACATATACTATAACCCGTGACAAGTATAAATGGACGAGCGACATACGTTCGTCGCTATGGCACGCAAGTAAGCCCGCTCGTTGTCTGTACCTCGGTGTTTATATACACCGTTTTTGGGCGAATGACCGGGGAAGGTACTTCCGCGGTCACTGGCCTTTGGACAGTGTACTTGTTTAGCCAGCAAGTGCTGGCTACGCGGATTCCACCCCAAAATTAGATGATTTTGGGTGTTATTGCTTGAGCAACCGGGTGCATTTCCCGGTGCGACGCCCGGTATGTAGGCCGGGCGATGTCCGCGTGCGAGGCGTTATTTGACACCTTTTATCGCTTGCAACATGTCGTATGTGAGTGTGATGCACTCACAACAACAGCAAAAAACAGTACGCGGAAGAAAAAAACGGTTAAAAAATTAACGAAGAAAAAGTCTCGTTCGATAAGAGGGAAAAATAAAAAGACATTCACTACGAATCGTCGTCGTCGTGTTAGTAAGAAGCGTGGAGTATCCAATATATTCTCTGTGACGTAAGGCCACCACTTCGACCACGCGGTAAGGGCGGAGACGGCCGGCCTGGCTTTTAGTGAAAGATAGTTACCCTACCAAGCGTTCGGTGGGCGAATTTATTATTACCGGAATACCGAGAGTAGAGTCACCGCGCAGCAGGGCCGTGCCGATCTCCGTCTCATAGAGATTAATAATAGTTTCGCCTAGTGTCTCCTCCCTCGAGAGTATGTCGAGCCGACAGTCGATTTGTATGTAGCGAATTAAGAGTAACGACGGGATAGTGCGTATAGTAATGACACCGGGATTCACCGCATACCGAGAGCACGAGCCGCGTGCCTGCTACCGAGACGCGTCTCCGTAGGCGAGGGATATACAAAAGAAATACGCATTTAGTTGAAGCCTATCCCGTCCGCTGTAGAGCCCGCGTGTCGTAATCAGAGTGTTGTATTGTTAAATTTCGTGAGTAAAGTATTGTGAATCTCAAGTCGAGTATGCGACAGTCGTGTAATAGAGTAATGTCAAGCGACCCTTACGCACATGCTATATAGAATTGTACATATTTCATCTCTAATATACGCCTTTTATATCCAACAATTATACTGAGTTTTTAATGCGCGACATCTCCTCTCCTATTCCGCGTACCGAGAAGAACCTCGCCCCTCTACCAATTTGTGGAGGCGAGCTAGCAGGCGTTTGACCGTCGTGCGGAATACCGAGTTTGTGAGCTTTGTGCGGCGCGGATTCCGCGCCTGGCGCCCAACTTTTGTTGAGCAACACGGTGAAGTTGTAGACGCGGAAAAAAGTAACGTCGCATCTCTTAATTCACGTCAAAAGTCTCTGTGCGAGAAATAAGCATGTCTTTTCTTCACACTCATTCCAGCTCGTGCTTAAAGAGTGAACTCGATTTCTTCTCATTACCTCCCACTCAAACCAGCATAGAGAGTTTGCAATGGATTTATTACAAGCCTGTGACATCACTCGTCGAAGATGCACCTATAGAATTTGTCATACCCGGCCACGGGGAAGATTACTTAGATCTCACTCATACCATGTTAAGTATTCAGCTACGCGTAGAAACCACTCCTCTCGCCGGTGGAGAGAAAGATACGACAGTGACTTCATACTCAAAGTAAGCCCTGTAAATTATTTGTTACATTCCATGTTCAATCAAATTGACGTATATTTTAATCAGAAACTTGTGTCACCTGCAAACAACGCTTACGCGTATCGTGCATACATCGAAGCATTATTAAACTATGCTTCTCCCGCAAAATCGTCTCATCTGACAGCGTGTCTATAGGACATGGATACGCCCGGGTTCATGGACAGTCACGTAGATTCCGCGGCACCAAATTCCAATCTTGTTATATTCAGGCAGGACAAGAATTAGATCTTATAGGTCATCTTCACTGTGACGTGTTTAATTAGGATAAATTTTTAATTAACGGAGTAGAAGTTAGAATGAGACTCGTACGCTCGAAAGACTCTTTCTGTCTAATGGAAACTAGTTCCACGTCGAATATTCGTATTTTAGACGCTAGTCTACTCGTAAGAAAAGCACAAATAAGTCCCGGTGTATTACTCGCTCACGCTAAAATGTTGAGTAAGACAACTGCCAAGTATCCTCTAACGAGAGTAGAGGTTAAAACGTTTACGATACACTCAGGTCTCGTAGGAGAATCGATAGATAACGTAATCCTCGGCCAACTACCGAAACGCGTAATTGTTGGTTTTGTAAATAACAGAGCGTTTAACGGAGATAGAAAATTAAATCCGTTTAATTTCGAAAACTATGATATAAATTTCTTTTCGCTATACGTCGACGGCATGCAAGTTCCTAGTAGACCACTACAGCCGAACTTCTCGAAAGACGAATTGCTCTACGTCGAAGACGCTATCATACGCTCTTTTCTGGAACTGGCATTCACTTTTTGAACGGGGGTAATTCTATAAGTAGAAACGATTATGCCGATGGATATACACTTTTCGCTTTCGATCTCACTCCCGATTTATCCGCAAATTGTGCCGGACATTGGAATCTCGTGAAACATGGCAGTCTACGATTAGAAGTACGATTCGCAAGGGCATTATCCACGACTGTTAACTGTATCGTTTATGCCGAATTTGATAATATTCTAGAAATCGACTCTTCTCGTCAAATTATCGTTGACTTTTCCGGCTAAACTTTTATGTCTGATAGTATATTCGGTAAAATCGTGTGAAAAAATTATAATCTCGTCACCAACACCATCATCACCACTACCGCTACCACCACCACCACTACCTTCACCAGTACCATCATCAATTAACCCCACCACCGCCATCACCGCTAACAACGCACTTTTTTGGTGATATTTTTAAAATCATACCGAGAAGAGAAATTAGTTTCCTACGAGACACGAAGACAGTCACCTCGAAAAGTCACCTTAAAAGAGTGAAGCAAGCAGTTGCTTATAACCATGGACATAGTTATTGACATCCAAGGCTTTCGGGATAGCGAGAAAAAATTTATTCCTAAAGAGATTGCAGTTGTCGCACTCGACGCTCCAATCATCGGCCATTGGATTACACTGCCTCCTTGCTCGTTTGAAGAATTACCCGAAAGTTCAAGACGTGAAAACAATTGGCTTTCACAGAATTACCACGGTATCGAGTGGTTCGACGGTGAAGCTAATCCTAAGTTTTTTGTAAACCAACTACGTGACATTACCCGCTGGGCTCGTTGCATCTTTACCAGAGGCCATGAAAAAGCAAGTTACTTGCGTGATCTTCTCTCCAGAAACATATATAATCTGGAAGCAGATTTTTCAACATAGAAATATTTGCCTGATGTCAACGAGTACGGTCACCGCTGTACTCATCACGGACTTCGAGTCAACGCAAAATTTCATTGTGCGTTACGTAACGCTCACAAATTGAAACGCTGGTTAAACGAGCCATTCAGCCGAAACTCGAGTCACGCCAATCTCTCGACTAACGACGAAGAAAAAGAAGAAGATATCGTACAAAACGTAGAAGTAAAAGTCGAAGATCCGACAACAGTCGAAGAGAAAGAAAATTATCTTTTTGAAACGACAACAGACAAAATCGAAACCAGTGACATACAAACATCAACCATTCTTACCAGTTGCGAGCTATCACCTTCGTCTCACGAAAACGAACGCACAGCTAAAGAGAACCCTGAAATAACGCAAACGATTCCACTCTCCCGGTTGTCGCCTTCGTATGAATTCACTGGAAATTTTACATGCGTTGCGACAACTGAATGCCAAGTACGTCGGCATCTATTTTGCAAACAGACTATCGAGGGTGTGGACGAGATCGACAGCAATCGTCGCTAACACAGACGATCACAATCAACCTGGCGAACACTGGATCGCATTTTACGTCGATGAACGCGGAACAGGAACATATTTCGATAACTACCGATTACCACTCTTGGACTCCAGATTCCTCCTACGACTGCGACGAAACTCAACGATGTATCAATGGAATACCGTGCCTTTACAAGGATTACTCTCACAAACTTGCGGACAATACTGCTGTGTTTTTCTATATTTTATGTCTCGTGGTTATAATCTTAATCGGTTTCTCAATTTATTTCCTTCCGATTGTGAGCTCAAGGACCGACAAATAGTAAAAATATTTAGTAAAATTTTTTCGTGTAAAAAAATAAAAAAATGTGTAAAACTTCAAGCGTGCTGCTATGTACAATTTTGTATTCCTAGAAAGTAAGCTATATTGATAAACATTTTATTTGTAATTTTAAGCAACGTCTATTTCTTTCTCGCTCTATAATATATAACTTTTTCCTATATCCGAGTCAAAAATTATACTCGCACCTGTTTTTACCTTAGGTCATAAATAATAGAAAAGGTGGAGAGAGAGATAGAAGAGACGAGAAGAGAGAGAGAAGAGAGAGAGAGGCAGAGAGAGAGAGAGAGGAGAGAGATGAGAGAGAAGAGAGTAGAGAAGGAGAGAGAGATAGAGAGGAGAGAGAGAGAGAGAGAGAGGAGACGAGAGAGGAGAGATGAGAGAGAGAGAGAGAGATAGAGAGAGACGAGAGCGTATGTATGGAGAGAGAGTAGAGAGAGAGAGAGAGAGTGGAGAGAGAGCGAGAGAGAGATGGGAGAAGGAGAGAAACTGTAGAAAAGGTTAGAGAAGCAATAAGGAGGCAGAGACGCAGGGAGTAAGAGAGGAAGGTATGGTAAGGAGAGACGAGAGCAGTAGAGGCATCGATCAACATAGGAGCGTTAGTAGCAAGAGGGATAGAGAGGAGAGACGATGCTAGAAGAGTAGAGAGTAGCGAGTAGAGCAGAGAGAACGAGAGAGGAAACGAGAGAATGACAGGGGAGAGAGAGAGGAGAGAGAGAGAGGAGAGAGAGAGCAGAGGAGGAGAGAGAGAGAGAGAGAGAAGAGACGAGAGCGAGAGAGCGAGAGAAGAGAGAGAGAGAGCGAGAGAGCGAGAGAGGAGGAGAGCGAAGAGAGGAGCGAGAGAGGAGAGAGAGAGAGCGAGAGAAGAGAGAGAGAGAGAGAAGAGAAGCGGCGAGAGAGAGCGAGAGAGAGAGCGAGAAAGAGCAGAGGCTAGAGAGAGAGAGAGAGAGCGCGACGAGAGGAGAAGAGAGTCGAGAAAGAGAGCGCGAGAAGCGGCGAGAGAGCGCGAGCGATCGCGCGCGATAGCCGAGAGGCGCGAGCGAGCGACTGAGACGGCCGATCTAGCGAGCGCGCGCGCGCGAGAGGACTCTCTCTCTCTCTCTCACCTCCTCTCTCTCTCCTCTCTCTCTCTCTCTCTTTCTCTCTCCTCCTCTCTCTCTCTCTCTCTTCTCTCTCTCTCTCTCTCTCTCTCTCTCTTCTCTCTCCTCTCTTCTCTCTCTCTCTCTCTCTCTCTCGCACTTATAAAGTATACTTGACCTATAAACCTATTGAGTCGTTTACAAAAACTCGTACCTGACCGAGCCGCATCCCCGCTGGATAAAACGCTCGGCACTAATAGACTAAGAGCCAGCGCCAAAAATCCAACGTGATTCGGTACAAGAGTAATTTATGCTTCAAATGTTAGTATTATTCTTAATTAAGAGAAAGCCCGATTGGCAGAAGGCAGCCTAGGTGCTAGAAGCGTGGGTGGGCGACCAAACATGCAAATTTTGAAGGAAAAAAACGTGATAAGGTACAAGGCTGAAAATTGGTATTTACATTGTTTTTGTAAATGTAATGAAGGGAAAAAATTGGCAGAAGCGTAGGTGGAGGCTGAAGGGTTAGCAGAAGTCATTAACATTATAAAAAAATTACTGAAAAATACGCGATAAGGTACACTTCTGCCAATTTGCATATTTACTTGTCAGATAATATAAAAACTGTATGTAAATCGGCAGAAGTGAAAATGGAGGATTAATATTGAAAAAGTTGATGAAATGTATGTAACGCGCCGTGAACGCTTATCAGCCGTTGTCGTTATTCTTTCATTGTTTTATAGGTGTACATCATGAGGTACATTTCTGCCAATTTGATTATTTATTTTATATATTGTGCACTAACTAAATGTAAAACTGGCAGAAGTCTAAGTGGAATATTTATGTATAAACATATATATATATATATATATATATATATAGCCAAGCAGAAATCAAGAACCATACGCACTGCGTTACGCTGAATTGCGCCGAATAATTTTAATGCATACTTTGTATGATTGTCTGATATTGCTATTCATTTTAAATAATAGAATTATAAACTTTTAAACAATTTTTACTGGTATGCTTATTATGATTTTGTAAAATTGTTAAGAATAAAGATATATCGACACATATATAGACATATATACATATGAAAGAAACAGGATAAGATGTTTGATTAATTTTTTTTAATATTCTTTTTTCTATGCATGTGTTTATTAAATAATAGATTTCAGAAACATCCTATCTTAAAAAAGGTATGTAATAAAGCCTCTTTTCCGCGATACTAATTGGTTCTCTCGCTGCACTTACTTCGTGTTACGAGAATAACTGTCATTGCGATTGTATTTTAAGCTATCAAATTTGTTCAAATTTGTATAGATGGTTATTGTTGTAATATATTTTTTAAAAGTAAAAAATAAAAAATCAAATAGCGCGCGCAAAGCGCGCGTCTGTGGTGTCTAGTAACAATATAAAATATATGAAAGATAGGTTCAAAAATATCTAGTCTTCAGTGTCGGTAGGTAACTCATTGTCCTCATCAGAATCATTGTTTTCGTAGCTACCGTATTCCATATCTTTCTCTTCAACTAAAATTAGAATTATGAAAGGTTAAAAATTTAAAGTAATAATAAAATTAATTAAACTTGTCGATATTTAAAGCTGTACCTTCGGAATCATCCTTGTCCATTATAACATCTTTAACAATCTTTGGCAATTGTTTTTCCGTCAAACCATTTAAATTCATAACGTGTAGACTGGTTAGCAATAGTACAGCAAGACCGTACAGCATGTTGACAAAGAATGAAAATTACATCAAAGCATTCATAGATGTCGGCGACCACTCATGCAACGAAAAAGATGTATTTCAAATTCTGGAAGCTTTTGTATGTCACATGTACGGTTTAACGTCTAAAAAAAAGCAGATGACTGTTAATAATGCTCGTTTTCAATTATTTTAAAAAAATTTTGAAGTCAAAGATATAAATTTGACTTTACCAAAGCCTTTACCAAAAAAAATTTGAAAAATTTCGACGCCTCCAGTTTGCCACCATGTCAAAGAGAATTACGCCAACAGCTGCTTAGTTGCAAATACATCACAAATATTTGGCAAAATGCTAATAAGAAAAAACCTTCTGATCTTGATCCAGAAGCATTTGGATGGATTGCTGCTAACCAGTTCACACGTTATGAATTTAAATGGTTTGACGGAAAACAATTGCCAAAGATTGTTAAAGATGTTATAATGGACAAGGATGATTCCGAAGGTACAGCCTTAAATATCGACAAGTTTAATTAATTTTATTATTACTTTAAATTTTTAACCTTTCATAATTCTAATTTTAGTTGAAGAGAAAGATGTGGAATACGGTAGCTACGAAAACAGTGATTCTGATGAGGACAATGAGTTACCTACCGACACTAAAGACTAGATATTTTTGAACCTATCTTTCATATATTTTATATTGTTACTAGACACCACAGACGCGCGCTTCGCGCGCGCTATTTGATTTTTTATTTTTTACTTTTAAAAAATATATTACAACAATAACCATCTATACAAATTTGAACAAATTTGACAACTTAAAATACAATCGCAATGACAGTTATTCTCGCAACACGAAGTTAGTGCAGCGAGAGAACCAATTAGTATCGCGGAAAAGAGGCTTTATTACATACCTTTTTTAAGATAGGATGCCTCTGAAATCTATTATTTAATAAACACATGCATAGAAAAAAGAATATTAAAAAAAATTAATCAAACATCTTATCCTGTTTCTTTCATATGTATATATGTCTATATATGTGTCGATATATCTTTATTATTAACAATTTTACAAAATCATAATAAGCATACCAGTAAAAATTGTTTAAAAGTTTATAATTCTATTATTTAAAATGAATAGCAATATCAGACAATCATACAAAGTATGCATTAAAATTATTCGGCGCAATTCAGCGTAACGCGGTGCGTATGGTTCTTGATTTCTGCTTGGCTATATATATATATATATATGTTTATACATAAATATTCCACTTAGACTTCTGCCAGTTTTACATTTAGTTAGTGCACAATATAAAGAATAAATAATAAAATTGGCAGAAATGTACCTCATGATGTACACCTATAAAACAATGAAAGAATAACGACAACGGCTGATAAGCGTTCACGGCGCGTTACATACATTTCATCAACTTTTTCAATATTAATCCTCCATTTTCACTTCTGCCGATTTACATACAGTTTTTATATTACCTGACAAGTAAATTTGTAAATTGGCAGAAGTGTACCTTATCGCGTATTTTTCAGTAATTTTTTTATAATGTTAATGACTTCTGCTAACCCTTCAGCCTCCACCTACGCTTCTGCCAATTTTATCTCTTCATTACATTTACAAAAACAATGTAAATACCAATTTTCAGCCTTGCACCTTATCACGTTTTTTTCCTTCAAAATTTGCATGTTTAGTCGCCCACCCACGCTTCCAGCACCCAGACTGCCTTCTGCCAATCGAGCTTTCTCTTAATTAAGAATAATACTAACATTTGAAGCATAAATTACTCTTGTACCGAATCACGTTAGATTTTTGGCGCTGGCTCTTGGTCTATAAGATCTGTTTTTTCCTATTCAAAATCCAGTAGTATATTCAGGGTAGCCAATCAAGGCTCTGGGCAGCTATGGGGTACCAATCAAAACGCGCCGTTCAAATTCGTGACGTCACAGCGTCCAGTCTTCCCCACTAGGCCCAGACGGGGAAAAGAGGGGTTTGTTTTGACACCAGACGGAGGAGGAGTGGGGGTTTGTTTTGACGCCCCATAGCTGCCCAGACAGGGCGACAGGGGGCAGACACCCCTTGCTGTGAGGGCGAGGAGTGGGAGTTTGTTTTGACGCCTCATAGCTGCCCATATACTACTCATACGTGTGATCTAGATCATAGATTACATTAATTTTGATCTAGATCGAAGATCGTTTCTTTTTTACTTGACAATTTGGTAGGAGTAGGAATCGAAGTTTTTTAAGCTTCTCTAATGGGCTTTTAGGAATGTCCCAGAAATCTCCAAAGGAGGAAATCTTCAATAGTTTCACCTTATTACCCCCACTCTACGCTTCTAAAAGGAAGTTCTTGCCGCCGGAAATTTTCTCTTCCGAAGATTTAGTGGTACGCATGCGCAGTAGAAAATCGCACAATTTACGCGAAACTTTCAAAACAAAAATTTGAACTAATTAAACAACTATTTGTGACATTAACTTTAATAATATAATTATTTATAAGTATACATATATAATTATACATAAGTAAATTAAAATCTGCAAGTTGATTAGCTACACATTTCCCGGACCGCGAACTTGGACCAAGTTCTAGCATCGCGGACACAAGGACCAAGTTCTAGCATCGTGGACTTTAATCTCAGAAACTATTGACCTAGAGTAGAGGTTACAGTATAGATAGAGACCCTCTAAAATAATTCGAGTCAAGTAGTAAAAAGGTCTAATTTTTTATAGATCAAGATCATATAATTTAAAAAATTTAGATCAGATCAAAGATTATCGTAAAAAAAAATATTTACTAGATCAATAGATCATAGAAGTTGATCCAGATTAATGATCCAGATCATTTGATCTAGATCCTTTACAACACCAAAAATAATAACTCATTAAAAATTTTATAAAAATAAAAAAATATGTCAAGTACATAAACACATTAAAAAATGGTACAAGATCAAAGTTATTCTTCCGAAAACAACCATGCTCCGATTTTGTTCAAATTTTATAAATAGCTTCTATTTGGATAGAAAAGAAGTATACTAAAAGGATTTTTAATGATTTAAAGGTCGTTAGGCAACTTTTTAAATTATTTTTTTATTTTCTATATATTTTAATATACAATTTTTTATGATGTTTATTTTGACGCATATTAACGTAAATATGGTACAGAGAATGCGTGGGCAAGAGAGGGGCACCGCCCCTCTGCCTGCACCCCGTCACCATATTTTCTAACTCTAATCCAATCAATTTTAGGTCGCTATTTAGGCACAATTTTAAATCTGAAATCGCAAACCCATGTGGTACAGTACAAGCCTGGACGTCGTTTCGTTCTGTAAACAGGAGTAGACCTTGCTACGAGTGGAAAGTCATAAACTCATGTAATACAAAAAACACGTGGGCGTAGGAGGGGCTTTGCCGCACCCTCTTTTGTTATTAACTAATAAAATTAACTAATTAAACTCGAATTGTGTTAGATAAGTTTTATGAAGTTTTGAACATCTGACGTTGTTTTTTTCAAAAACTATTGTCTTTATGGCAAAAATCAATAAAACATAAAATGTGTATTTCCATGAAATCTAAAACTTTTATTTGAAATATTTTTTGAAATTCCCCTCATTTACGGAAATAAATGGAAAAAACTGTGATTTTTATAGTTTTTTTATGGTTTTTATGAAAATCAAATTTGCGCCAATTTGCACTATCATATTCGTAATCAGCGCGCTAAAATATTACAAGCTAAATTAACTCGCAAACAATATAAACAATACATACTTTCAATTTAATACACATAGTCAAGGACAAAGTCATTGTCAACCCCCAGCCCCCACCAGGGAACTATCTCTCTCAACCCTCCGTCAACATATGTCAAAATAAACATCATCAAAACGTTGTATATTTAAATATACAGAAAATATAAAAAATAATCTAAAAAGTGGCTTAATCTTTGAGTCGCCAAAAATCCTTTTAATATACTTCTTTTCTATTCAAATGGAAGCTATTTATAAAATTTGAACAAAATCCCAGCATGACCGTTTTCGGAAGAATAGCCAAGATCAATACAATTAGCCAAGTATATTTGAAAAGAAAGACTTAGAAAAATCCTATAAAATCTATCAAAAAATTATTTTAAAAGTGGAAATGTTACCAATAATAACAGGTAGTGACGCAAAAATTTATAGATAGTAAGACAAAACTCAAGTCACATTAATCGCATCTTGTATATATAACCAATATTTTAATAAAAAGTTATAATAAATAAATTTTGTATAAATATTGTTATAGTTGGCGCATGTACTTTATATCATTATTTTTGTAGGAAAGACAATAAGGCATGAGACATAAAGGCAATAAAACAATAGGACGATAAGACAATTTACCTAATAAATAGTTTTTTCTTAGGGGCGCACATATACATACACACTTGGCGCCTTTTTTACCCTTTTTTTAATTAAATAAACATTAATTAAATATTATACAAATAATGTTCCTAAGTCATTATTTTAAATAATTTATTATTGTAACATAAATATTAAATTAATATTTATATATAATAAATATTAAAAAAATATATTAAAAATATTATGTTAAATGTTTTTTTAATGTAAAATAAATATTACACATACATTAAATATTACGTAAATAATTTTATTAAACTATTACTTTAATAAAAAATTGATAATTTTTAAATATTATTAAACATTAAATAAACGTTTTATAAATATTTAACAAACATTATTAGTAAAATAAATCCTAATAATGTAAAAATAATTAAAAATGAATATTTAAAAAACGTTAAAAAAATATTGCTTGCTGATTGGGTGTATTAATAAAAAAAATAAAAATAGTGAATTAGAGATTACAATTAGATTTTAATCCTAATGCATTTTATTTAAATTAGATGAATTCTAATCTCTAATTTACAATCCTCTATTTAATATTGTATAAACAGTTAAATTTTTACTTTTTAAGTTTTTTTACACAAATTGGATTCGGTTATTTCGGTATATTGTTCGGATATTTAGTAAATGATTATCCGGTACTTGATTATCCTGTAAATTTACTAATTTGGCACATATATAATTATAACATCTAAACACTATATAAAGAACTAATTTGAACAGTTATCCCTAAAATTCAATACTAACCCAGATAGCAAATCGTGGACAAATGGCAATTCCACACTCACTCCATGCTGCGGAGAACAACATATAATTGATCAATTTTTAATCAAATATGACCTTAAGAAAAGTAAAACACCATACTAATTCTTAGTTATTGATCAATGAATAGGATCTAAAATCTGAATTATTAATAATCAATTATTGACCTTATAAGCGGACATATCTCGAACAATTATTGCTTTAAAACATAAGTCACTTTTTTCTCAAATATACACCAATTGTTGTACTCGTTAAATGGTCATTTCTAGATCATTTTTAAATCAATTATAAATCTTTTTATTTAAAAGCTGTTTCATCACACAAGTGTCGACACAAGTCATGTAAATGGAAAGCATCCCTTGAAACGCATTCAATTTAAGTGTCTCCACGTGACAAGAAATAATAGCATGAAAAAATGTATGTTCGTGTAAAGAGAATAGTACACATAAAATTACATTATTGTTTGTAGTGTAAAAAAAATTCAAATAAATGTCTTATTAATAAATTTTATAAAAAGCGTATAATTACTTTTTTGCAAAACACCTTAAAAATTTAATTTAATTATAGAAGCATATATTATTTCTCCATTTAAAAATCCTGTAATTAATACAGAATTGACATTTTAATATTAGATTACATTAAGCCATTATGGAGTTACAATTGATTTTAAAATTTCATGTTAAAAATATTCAATTTGATTGATGTGAAATCGGGCAATAATTGACAATTTTATATTCAGCTTGTGATTGATCTAAAATTGCTTCATTTTGTAGATATACTTAGACCAATAATTTACCAATATTCTAAATAGCGTTTATCAGTTCTGTAGGAATTTTGGAGATATTTTGCTATCTGAGAAGTATACGAATTATCGTAAATTCCATTACTCCACATATAATCCATAACATTTCCAATTACCTTTGTAGTTCTTATAGTGTTTATTTGTTTATTATTCGGATTATATTAAACAGACTGAATACTCACTTAAAAAAATATTCTATCAAAATAATTAAAAAAATACAATTAGATTGAAAGATTTTTTGTATGATATAATCTCCAACGTTTCAACCCAATATAGTAATGTAGTTAATAAATATAAATGCTTACACATCATTTATATACACGTAATTATTTTAATATAATGTTACATTATGCGATTTTTTTCTCTTTTATTTTGTTGATATAATGATAAACGTACTTCGAAGAAATGAGATTGCCAGCTATACATTTTGTGCAAAGACCAAATAGACATTTATATACGCGTAATAAATTTTTGTTTAAAACAGATAGATTAATCACATATACTTAGCATCAGCAGTTTCAAAGTTCATAATAATAATTATTCTTAGAGACCGCAAGCTGTCCTTGCGCACGTCTTCATTTTAATAGCTAGAATTATTCATGTAATGAGAGAGAGAGAGAGAGAGAGAGAGAGAGAGAGAGAGAGAGAGAGAGAGAGAGAGAGAGAAGTATTCGCAAACTAAGATATAATAAAATGTTGGAACTATCGTGCTAAATAATCTTTTTATAATAGGAGAAGGACACCTATACGTTATTATCGTGATAATTGTGTACCGTATAGAAGGAAATTATGTAAAATCGGCTATATAATGATTATAATGAAGTGTGTGCGTATGTATGTATAATGTAACATGACATAATCGACTCTCATAATAATCAAATTCTAATTGACGTAATCACAACAATTCCAAGAAAATTGTATATCATACTTTCCAACAGCCGATATTCATCTGTATGAAGCATTTATTTCAAGAATAATTATAAGAAACAAGTTTAGATTTATTACTGAGGAAAATATCAATCATAAAGTTTCCTTCTTGTGACAGGAAGTAGTTCTACGTAATGATCTCTGAAAAATCACGCATTTTGTCTAAAAAAATTTAGGAACACTTTCAACAACATTGATACATTGGAAATAATAAGAATTAATAATGCTCAAGAGCATCAATAATTTTAGCTAATTTTTTCTTGATGTCAAATTTTGTGTTCGATTCATTTAGTGATGGATGACAACCCAATGAACAATACGTTGTCAAAAAGATCTCTAAAAGATATCTTGTTTCTGAAAATGATAACATGAAGAGACTTCTAAAAGATAACATAATGATGTCAGAATGTTAACCAATGCGCCGTTTTTTGAGAACAGAAAGATATCATAAAACTGATATCTAAAAGATTTCTTAAATCGGATATCTAAAAAATTTCTTAAACCGGATATCTAAAAAATTTCTTAAATCGGATATCTAAAAGGTTTCTTAAATCAGATATTTTTAAACTGCAACTAAAGATAAAAAAATAAAATAAAAATTCATTTTTAAAAAATTATTTTTATCAACAATAACATACAAAATTTAGGACAAATTTTTATTGATTAATTAAATTTAAATTAAATTATTTTATTCTTACTTGCCGCTGGTAGGTTTGAACCCGGAACCTTAGGATGACGAACCTTGTACTCTATCTGCTACGTAATGATCTCTGAAAAATCACGCATTTTGTTTTTAACAATTTAACTTATCGATATGGGTACTTGTTATTGTCTTATACATATAATACCAATATGTTATAAACTGACGCAATTATATTATTTTTTATAAAAGCAATTAAATTTTGCAAAACATTAGAAATAAATAGCATTAATTTATTTACTTATTAATTTCATATTGTTAAATTTATCTTTTTCCATAGCCTTAATAATTTGATGGAAATTGCGATCTATTTTTAGCATTAATAGTTTGAAGCGTTCAAATGGTTAATTAGATGGTTTTTATTATTCTGTTTTTGTTTAGTACATGATAAATTTAGATTTTGTGCATTTTTATGCACAGTAATTGTAGGCAAACCGTTATTTTTGAAAACATTATCTTTATGATAATTTTTAAATAATATCAAATGGATTTCTCATTTAAGATATTATAATGTTATCTATTTTATGAGTCAACTACAACGCGCATGGACGGCTCAAAAATTGGACAGCATTGTGATATCTTTTATGAGACATCAAGCTGATATCATTTAGTTGATGCTATAAAGATAACATTTTCAAGAAACTTAAATGAGACTCTTCAATTAGATATCTCAAAGACCTCTTAGTGTTGTCTGATTTCTGAGTCAACTACGACGCGCATGGACGGCTCAAAAATCGGACAGCATTGTGATATCTTTTATGAGATACCAAGCTGATATCATTTAACTGATGTCATAAGGATAACATTTTCAAGAAACTTAAGTAAGACTCTTCAATGAGATATCTTAAAGACCTCTCTTAGTAGACGTCTCTGGTAAATGTTACCATTTTGACATCATTTCCAAGATATCTAAATGTTTTCTTAAAAAAGTTCTCTTAAAGTTTTCATTCTAACAAGCGTGTTGTCTGGGAAGATAAGAATTTTAAAATCTTATTTTAATTTTTAAGACAAAAACACCAATTTCTTGTATATATTTGATAAAATATAAGACAATCAAGAATCTTGATTGATTGTTTGATTTTCAAGCAAATATATCTTGCTTTATCTTTACAAAATTTACATAATCTTCTCTTTCGGTCACGTCTTTTTACGTCAATTTACAAAAAATTGTGTTTATCGTAAGTTCAATAGTTCCTAGTTAATGATTGGAAATAAGCTTAGGATTCTTAATTCTGTTTTATAATGAATGTACTTAAAAAACCGTTCAAACATTCATAAAAATGAAATCTGCTATTACCCAATCAGCAAACAATATTTTTTAAACGTTTTTTAAATATTTATTTTTAATTATATTTATTATTAGGGTTTATTTTACAAATAATGTTTATTTATTTATTAAACGATTGCTTTATATTTATTATTTATTTTAAATAATGTTTTAGAAAAAATATTTATAAAACGTTTATTTAATATTTAATTAATATTTAAAAATTATCAATTTTTTTAAGAAAAATAATAGTTCAAGAAAATTATTTACATAATATTTATTTAATGTTTATGTAATATCTATTTTTAGATGTATGTAATATCTATTAAAAAAAACATTTAAAATAATATCTTAAACATATTTATTTAATATTATTATAATTTAATATTTATGTTGCAATAATTAATTATTTAAAATAATGACTTTTAGGACATCAAATATTGTATTTATACTATATTTAATTAATATTTATTTAATGTTAATTTAACATTTTAATAATTCGTTTAAAGTAATATTTACGTAACATTTATTGAATGTTTATATAATAATTATTTCACATTTAAAAAGTCGTTTAGAGTAATATTTTAAAAAAGATTAATTAATATTAATTTAATATTTATATTACAATAATTAATTATTTAAAATAATGATTTAGGATAAATATTTATATAATATTAAATTAATGTTTTTATTTAATATTAATATAACACACATTTTAATAAATCATTTAATATAATATTTCCGTAACATTTATTTAATGTTTACCCAGATAGCACAGAGAATTAAAAAAGAACTCAATTGTCACCAATTATGAATTCTTTTTGCATCTCAAAAAAATGTTTTGGGTATATAATAATTGTTTTATATTTGAAAAGTCGTTTAAAATAATATTAAAAAAAATTTTTGAATCCTGGTTGCGAAGCCTCATTAATTAATGTGAAGAAATCAAGTGTAAAAGGAAAATGAATCTACCCTTAAGAAAAGACATGAATTACTTTAGATTAACCTTTTACATACCTTAAATTATCTAAAAATTCAGTAAACTTTTAGATTTGTAAGGTAACTTTGAAAACTTTAACGTCATTTAAAGTAAATTTTTCTAAGGATAATGTAATGAGAGAATGACAAAAGCGTATAAAAAACCTCTATGAAAGTGTAGATTGAAATATCGGATCATAAAGTAAGTAGAGATTAAGACAATATTGTACTTATTAAACAATATGGCGTATTAACAATAAAAACATTATAAGAAATAACATTTATGTATTATTTTTTTAGGAAGAGAGCAAAAACATCTTTTTATAAGTTATTTCATATCTATATATTCTATTTCGCATATGTAAAAATCGATAAAAAACTGTAAAGCTTTATATTTATTTATAAAAATATAAATTAACTATATATGTTTCATCCTTCTGACAACATTTATTAAAATAATCTATGACAAATATGTATGCATAAACACGAAGTATTCATAGATTATCACGAAGTGTTAGGTTGCGTACGATCTTCGAAGTCAAACAACGTCGTTGATGGTTGACAGTTGGATGGCTAACTGTTTTTTCGGGTATAGAAATTAAACATGTTCTAACAGATAGGACTGCGGCTTAACTGAATGTATAGTTTTCTCCCCCTTACAAAATTATCGTAAAAATTAAACGATACTAGATTGATGAGATTACGTTAAATTTATAAAAATTATTTAATAATGTAATCAATTTTTTGCTTTTGTTGCAATAAAAATTTAATAACAAACTCAATATAAACCTGATAAGAATATTCGGATGAGTCGAAATGGACACTTTTACGCGCGCCGCGAATGTTGCAACACGGGATAAATTAGTAAGGCGTCACAGCAAGAAACCAGAATTATTCGAGATAAATGTTTAAAAAACAGTTTTTTAACTGTTAAAACAACCATTTATCGAATTTTAAAAAAACATTTCTTTTAATCTTAAAGCAGATGTGTATTAAATATTAAAAAAATATTTGTCTAAGAATTAAAAAAAAACGTTTTTTTTTTTTTTTAAATAAAAAAAGGGAAACTTTAACTCATTATTTTTAGCATTTTTAAAAATGTTTTTTCAAATAATTTTCAAATTTTATTGAAAATATTTTTTAAATATTATTTTGCTGATTGGATAGTAATATTCATCACAGAATTTCCAGACCTAAAACGCATACGTGTTATTTCTTTTACGTGTTATTGTTATGATTTATTATTTCCTCGGAGAAATAACGGATATGATTCGAATATTCCCCCACACAGAGCTAGAACGGAGAACGTCAAGGAAAATACATCATCATTATGTCATAAATCACAAAAGCTTAAAATACTTTCTTGCGATTAGCCAGTACTTCTTTGATCACGGACTTGAACTTCACCGTGCTGAAAAGAAACATCAAATATGAAAGCAATTATTATCGTGCTCGCCATTTCTGTCATCGCCGTTTTGGTAAGAATATTATATCGACTAAAACAAATAATCTATTCAATCTCTTTTTGTACAAAACATTTTGTAATTTGTTTTTTTCTACTTAATTTTTATTGTTTATCAATTTTTATTCTACCAGACTTAGACCCAGTTCTACAACTTAGTTTAGCCAGAGTTTGACCAACCACATGTCTAATAAATAAATTAATTTTCTATAAAACAAATTTTCCTATCGAATAATGTTAATTAAATTTTAGATACATTAACAATAAGTTATAGAACTAGGGCTTACTATTTTTATATTGAACCTAAAAATTTGTCCTCTATTTGTCGAAACTCTCTAATTTCTTTCTAATTTATTAAGTTTTTTATTGTATAAATATTATTTTATTTTTTCAATATATTTAATTTTTATTTACGAAAAATATACACTGGCGCAAAAAAAAAAACAGGACACAAACTTTGACCAAATTTTTAGGTAATCTTCAAAGTGACGTAACTTTGCAAAAAATCATTCAAATTACATAAACTTTTTTTTAAATTGAAGGGTAAAGGCTACTTTAAGAATCCCTAGACGAAAGTTCTATTTGTTAAGTGTGACCCTTTTATATCGCATGAAAACCAAACATGTTTATATTTTATTGAAAAATTTTATGAAAAAAATAAAAGTTTGTTATCATTTTTCACAAGTTTTTGTTAAAATCTTGCTAATATTAATCCAGATTCTTAAAGCTTATTATTTTCTAACAAAAAAAAACATGTCGATACGATATTTTTTGTTGATTATACACGAGTTTGAAATTTGCACTGCATTTTACAGTATTTTAGTGAATAAATGCAGTATTCTTTGGATACCATAAAATGTGCAATATAACACTGCACATTGATTTTATTCGTGTTTAATCACTCACTGCCAAATTTTATTATAATTACATAGGTTGTTCCACGAACACCGAAAGAAATTTTATATAATGAGTAGATTTTATAAAATATTGTAAAGTATTTCTTTAAAATGTTTTATAAAATCTATATATAGAATAGACCAAGACAAATCGGATCATAAGTCGAATCGGAATAAATAAAAATTGAAGTTATATTCATTATATTTTGGTTGAAATTTTTATTCTGGGGTGTGAATTACTTTGTCTCCATCTTCTTACATCTAAAATCACAGTAAGCAAATACAGTAAGCAAGAAACATTGATCAACGTTTTTAAAATGTTAATTTTAAATAAATTTTTTAAACATTGTAAATTAATCTGAAATAAATGTATAAATCCGTCAGTAATGAATAGTAAGAATGTGTATTTATTAATTGACAGCAATGTTAATGTTACAAAATTACGACGACGTTTCGGCCCTTTGGTTTGAGCCCTTTTCAAGTTAATGCTAAAAAACGATAGATTTACAGTAAATAATATAAGTTTCCGAACACACGTTACACGAAAAACGGAGATAAACTAAATTTTTTTAAAAAGAACAATATCTGATTAGTTTAAGAAGAAAGTTTATTG
Source organism: Monomorium pharaonis (assembly GCF_013373865.1). Lineage (NCBI taxonomy): Eukaryota > Metazoa > Arthropoda > Insecta > Hymenoptera > Formicidae > Monomorium > Monomorium pharaonis. Next base: position 13,130,028 of record NC_050467.1, read on the forward strand.
TCTACACACCAAGGACATCTTGAAAATATGAAAATTTTACTGAATAAACATATTAATAGAGCTAGAAAAATTGAAGTCCGATTTGATTAAGTTAACTATGCTAAATAAATGAATCTGTAAAAGGTCGAAAAAGACCAAAAATAATAATGAGGCTTACGTGTCATTGGTGATGAAAGACGATAATATCCAAGATATAGCACATTAAATAAGAGTGCTCTACGTCAGATATTATCAAAAATATAAAATATAAGTCAGGAGTGAAATAGTTTAACTAACATATCAGAGCTATATAAGATCACTCTTTGAAAGTAAAATGTGAACTGATGGCTTCAGAGAGTTTTGAGCGGAAGAAAGGTTAACTAGAAAAACAATTACATTGGATATGTTTGACAAAATATCATTTGTCAGAGATGATACTGTCATATATGAGGCTTAAATTGTCCGTATCTTTTTGTAAATTGATCGTGTTTTTATATTTTTTGATAAAAAACATCTTTGCTATTTCTCTCTTTTTTGTGTGTTGTTCTTTGTGTAAAATCTCCGCTCCCGTCCAATCGAAGTCATGTCCACAATCCAATTTATGCTTACTCAATACGGAGTGGTTGCTAATATCCTTTTTTATGTTATTACGATGTTCCTTTATTCGCGTCTCAAAATGACGTTTAGTTTGACCCGAAATATACGACACGTTACAATTTTATTGCAATTAATCTTATAACAAGTTGCGTTTCGTTTTTGTTGTCGAGTTTATCTTTACCTCTGTTGATTATAACATTCAATTTTTTAGGGATCGTATAGTCATATTATTCATAATATTCATTGAAAAGGGCCCAAACTGAATGGCCGAAACGTCGTCGTAATTTTGTAACATCAACTTTGCCAGTTGCTGTCAATTAATAAATACATATTCTTATTATTACTGGCGGATTTATATACTTATTTCGGATTATTAAACACCGACCTAAAAAATGGTGTGTTCCAACAATGATGGATTCTTCTGTAATATTAGAAGTCAATTTGGAAACGAAGCAACAGCTTTATTAAAATCGTGGATGAACAATATGACTAGAATTTGCAGATCGAGACAATTCATTTTTCTCCGCTGCAGAAGACACGATGTATTACCAACATATATTCAACATATGCGATCAAACATCTTTTTTAATAGTAGAAGCGCCAACAATAAGTTCAATAGCTATTTAAGACGGTATCAAAGAACAATACTAAACCTAGAGTTTAGAGACGTAATCATTTGAGATTTTTGCGATCCGAGGTTGTCTATATTGAAGATAACCTTTTTTTTGTTTACCTGAAGATCTTGTAATTAACTTTTTCAAATTCAACGAAAGCAAAATCAATGAATATAACCACTCGATGAAAGCCAAATCAATTAAAAAATTCAATAATATTGTTACACGCGCTGCCCGGTATACTCTCCGTCCGCGAGTCAGCTGTCGAATCGGCGATGTCAATCTGCGGCGGCGGTCAGCTGTCTGGAGTCGGGTAACGGGAATTGACGGGAATCAACAAACTATTGTCGAGAGGCATCGAGCCAGTTCGGTCGTTAATTGTAAACGCTTCTAATAAGCCATTCGTTTTGAGAGTTAAAAGTTGTCAATTCCCGTTGCCCGGCTGCAGACAGCTGACCGCCGCCGCCGATCGACATCACCGATTCGACAGCTGACTCGCGGACGGAGAGTATACCGGGCAGCGCGCGTAACAATATTATACACAAACACAACACTTGCAATCTGCTTTTAAGAATAGACAGATCAAAATAATTACGTCTTAAAACGTAATTATATGTAAACGAGCGAGACAATAATAAAATCGAACGAGCTGACAATAAAAGCGTGCAAGAATCGATCCGATAATGGATCTTCTAGATTATTTTGTATAATAACTTTGTGTTATCGCACGGACATTTCGTTCACAATAGCACGGAACGAAATCAACATTATACAGATACGCGTTACTCCCTGGCCTTAACGTTGGTTACGTAGTACATGTCCACGTCGTTAATATCATGAGGGCGCTGAAGGACATCTAAAACCTGGCTGTGTCAACTCTCAACCTCTTGTGGTATAAGTTACCTCTTCCACAGTCAAAACGTGGTACCAGATCTGGAAATCTGGCAGGCCTGGTGCCAGACAAGAGAGGCGAAGGGCCTCGCGTCGCAGGGCCTAGTTAAAACTAGCGACGCCTCGTTCGCATAGCGTCGGACAAAACAACTACGACACGGGGCACTGTTTGTGAAGTAGGGTAGTCGCCAAGCGAGCAGTGCTGTAACATTATAGGCGCAATGTTTGAATGCTATAAATTTTCTTACAGTTCGGCCATCCTGCGAGTTCATTCGACCCGAATGAATAATAAAATACAAAACAATTAAGCAATGGATAGCTATGACTATCGTAAAATATAAACCTTAATACGAGCACTACCTAACTTAAGAGGAAATAAGATACATAATGGACACAGAGTAATACATTAAATATCTAAGAAGAACACTAATCGTAGAATAGAGCTTATTTAATAACGGGTTTTATCCATGGTTTAAGCCTATCGGGCGACAAAATAGAATCATATGGCTTTTGAGTGATGTTAAAACCGGGAATGTCGGTGATTACATATCTGTTCTTATTTAATACTTTAGATACTAAGTATGGACCTTTGTATTTAGCCTGAAACTTTTTAAAAGAACCGAGAGCAATTGAATTTTGTATTAAGACATAGTCTCCCTCTTTATATTGCGACGGAGTTGAATGACGTTTATCGTAATAGATCTTACTATAGCTTTTGATTTTGTCGCTAATCTGAGAAGCTAATTGCTGATTGGTTAATCTTTGGTCTTCACGTGTCAATTCGGACTTGGCAACATTTCTTAAATAGTCAACTAATTGAATATCGGGATGATTACGAAGATCGTACCCTAAAAGTAATTTAGACGGAGTATTTCGAAGTGACGCATGATATGTTTTATTAATAACATACTGCACTGTCTCTAAACATTCGTCCCATTCTTGTAGCTCATCCGTTATTTTTTGCAATGAAGTAGACATAAATCGGTTAACTCGCTCGACAACACCATTAGCCCATGGTGCAGCAACTTCAACGAGTACATGTTTAATATTCCGCTTTTTACAGAAAGTTTCAAATTCTTGAGAAGTAAATGCGTTTCCTCGATCTGAAATAATTCGTAGTGGATTTCCGAAAATGTTAAACAGAGTGGCTAAATGCTTGATTACCTCATTAGATACCGTGGTTTTAATAGGATACTGCCACGTAAATCTAGAGAAATAATCGACTGTTAGAAAAATATGCTTATTTCCTTTCTCTGTCAGATCGATAGGTTCAAAATGATCCATATAAGCGGTTTCCATTGGTTTACTCGCGGATTCAGTTAACTGCATTTCTCCTTCTCGAAAATTCGTAGCTATATTAGCCAACAAACAAACAATGCAATTATCAATATAAGAGTGTACGCTCTTCCGTAACGAAGGAAACCAATAGGTAGCAATAATTCCTTGTATAGTATTTTCAGGACCGCAATGCGCGCATTGATCATGATAAATACGCATAATATGAATTACCATAGATTCGGGTACATAGAACCAAAGTTTGTCTAGACCTTTCCTAAAAACAAGTCCGTCAATCAATTCAAATTTTTTATGATCTGTCTCTTGTAAAGATAATGCTAAGTCTTTGATAGCTGGGTCTTTTAGCTGACGAAACTCCAGTTCACGTTCTAATGGTAACGCAGACACCAACGCAACCACTCTACTAAGAGCGTCAACATGTTGTAATTTTGGGTGCGGCCTATGAACGACTTTAAAGGAATAGTTTTGTAGTTGTAGTACCCAACGAGATATACGATGGTTAAGATTCGCTTTCGTTAAAGCATATACTAAGGCATAGCAGTCAGTGATGACTGTAAAATCAATTTCGTATAGGTAGATATGGAAACGTTCGATTGATTTGACTACCGCTAGCGCCTCTAACTCAAAAGAGTGATAACGAGATTCTGCTTCATTGGTGGCTTGACTGTAGTAAGCGACAGGGGCGAACTTATTGTTATCTTGTTTTTGCAACAAAATAGCTGCTATGACTGGCGTCAGTATGCAATTGCGTTTCTGCCTGAGGGTTATATAATTGCAATACCGCATATGACGTTAATAGAGTTTTTAATGTTTTAAAAGAGTTCACACACTCTTGAGCAAAGTCAAAAGGTGCATTTTTTCTAGTAAGTTTATGCAGCGGTTTAGCTATGCTAGCATAATTAGGTACAAATTTCCTAAAATAATTAGTGAGGCCTAGGAAACGCTGTAGCTCAACTATTTTAGTGGGTTTAGGAAAATTATTAATAACGTTCGTATGTCTTAGGCTCATAGTAATACCGTCTGGTGAAATTATATACCCCAAAAACTCAATTTTAATTTTTTAAAATGAACATTTCTCATAGTTAATAGTCAAAGAATACCTTTTAAGTAGGATAAGAATTTCTTCTAAAAGTTGTAAATTTTCTTTAATGGTAGGTGTAGCAATTAAAATATCGTCCATATAGGGAATGACTAAGTCGCGTCTAATATACGGCTGAAGAATGTATGTTAGACGCTTGTGAAATTCAGCCGGTGTCTCGCAATAACCAAAGGGCAATCTATTGAACTCAAATTGTCCGTCCGCGGTAGCAAACGAGAAGTAATGCGTATGATCCGGATGTATTCTGATATTATGAAAACCTTCCTTCAAATCAATAGTTGTGAGCACGGACTTGTTTTTTAGTCTGGTCAGACAATCTTCTATAAGCGGAAATGGACATCGTTGTTTGTTAACTCGCTGGTTAAGTGGTCGCAAATCCACACATAATCGCAGCGCGCCATTACGTTTCCGCACAGGTACAATCCGCGCACAATATGGAGATGTACTGGGTTTAATAATGTTACGAGCTTATAAATCGTCGGTTATTTCGCGAATTTCCACTCTTTGCTGATAGGGCATTGGTCGCGGTAAATAAGAGTAGATTGACGTATCCTTTAAAGAGACTTTAACAGAATGATCATCTTCAACCGGAGTAATTTCTACATTAGAGACTTTGTTTAATAATTTTGTAACTTCCAAGTTCACTTCAGGACAAAAATCTGTTTCAACGTATAAAATTTTTGTATGGTCATTAGATTGAGAAATATCCATAATTTCAACATAAGCAATTTCATTAAATAACTGAATTTTGGTGTTCAAGTCATTATTAGCAGGGCGAAAACGAACTTCAATATCATGTTTAGCAAAGAAGTCACACCCGATGATTAAATCAACTGATAAAGTATCATTCTGCGAAATCAGTAAATCAATATCCCCTACAAAATGAGGTAACAGTTCAAGCATGATGCTAGCCGTAACAACACCCCTAACTGGAATTGGGTTGCCTGAAATGGACCTGCAAGTTAATATTGGTTGATTAACAGGTGTAGTCTTTAAATCAAAATATTTCTCAAAAACTTTAAGTGAGATAAATGATACAGGACTTCCCGTGTCGAGTAGCGCTGTCAGATTACAAAAGTCGTTATTTAACGAATTAATTTTAATAGTGGTCTCGCAAAGTTGCAGCTTACGTGTACCGGAAGTTTCCACTTCCGTAACCGCAGCAATAGTTGATGGGACATCTTTATCTGGCACGACCTCTTTGTCCTGGAGCTGTGTTGTAGTTTTAACGACAGCAACGGGTTTTGACGGTGTCGCAACTGCAGCCGCTTGTCCCTTCCTTTGGAGGCGATAACAATTTTCTTTGGAATGTCTCTTGTGTCGACAATATGTGCAGAAGATATCTTTCCCTTGAGAATCCTTGACTCGATCTTTCTTTGGAGAAGAGGAGTTAGATTTAGATTTATCCCATTTACGCGTTTGAGTTGGGGACTTATTGAGGTCTCCAATATTTATAACCACGCGATGCATTTTCTGTAAAAACTTATCTATAGAGTCCGTCTCTATTAGTGAAGCTGTGCCACGCAGCGAGCGATTAGCAATTCCTGTAATTAGATAAGAAATAGCTTCGCTGTCCAACAGATGCAAACTTTGCATAAGCACGAGCTTATCCGTGGCGTAGTTATGGAATGTTTCCTTTTGCGGATTCCATAGACGAGCTTCCACTTTGCGGATAGTGGCATGTCGTGATATCGGTCGATCAAAACGCTCTTGAATGACTGTCTTGAAGCTTTGCCTCGATAACTGAATCTGGACATAAATGAAACCATTTTTTAGCTGAGTTTTTTAACTTACTTGTAGCAGCCAAATAGGTAACTTCCGACGAAACTTCGTGGATAGCCGCCACTCGTTCGAGTCTGCGAATCCATACATAAATGTCCTCGCCCTCTGTTCCACCGAACTCGGATATTTGCGAGGATAGCAGTTGTACCGCTTGTGCTGAAGATACCGATGAAATCGCTGTGCGACGGGATATATTCAAATCTTCATTAGGAAGCGTAGAATGTTGCACCGGATCCACTGAGTGTCGGGGGGATGACGTCGGTTGCATTCCCAATCGAGGTCGACTTCTGGCTGATTCAGCTTCCACCGGAAATACTCCACATGGCTTGTTGCTATCATCATAAAGCAAATCAACTTTGTCTTTTAGTTGCATCACTGTTTGCAAGAGAATTTCAAGCTGATGTGTCGAAGAAGCCGCGAAAGAAACACTGGGTTGATTCATATGTAAATTCGTGTTACCGACGGAGGTACTCGGACCCGGGTCAGATAAATCCACTAATGGTTGTTCCATCTCGGATCGCGCGTAATATTGAGTGAGAACTTCTACGCACTTGTTTCTGTCTGTTATATTGCAGGCCAGATCAAGAGTACAAATCTCGTCTTGTAATTGTTGCAACGACATAGATTCCAGCCTATTAACTGAAGCGATGGATCTCGTCCCAATCTTCTTCGGTGTCTTCTTCGAGCCCATCTTATACAGCTTGCTTCGATATAATTTGGTCCTCAGCGCTGAACAGCTCAGTCTCAAGACAATGACGCAATTGGCAAATGCAGCAAAACTGGATATCACGCTGCAAAACGGCTTGGCGTATTACACGTCCGGATCGCTGGCACGTAAATCACAAATGAATAACTTTGAGCGTATCCCGTTGTGAAACGTAAAACGCGCGTCGGAATTGCGTAAGCCGGCTGACCTGTCCGAACAGGCACATGCGCGTCGACTATCAAAATGGCGGCAGATCCGAAAGTTTTAGAACGAACAGTCGGCGTTGCTCGTCGTTTCGCGCTTCTGTGAGTAGTTTCCTTGATTACCGCTATAAATGTATAATCCTCGATAATCCACTAGGATCCTGATAAAGATTCCATACGGTTCAGAATTAGCCACAGGATCAATCCCACTTCTGATGTTGTAAACGACCGGTTTAGGCATGACCCGCGAGATATTTAAATCGAAGGAAAATTGTCCAGGAGGAGATACACCAGGTTGAGACTTAATAACCACTCTCGTTGCAAGCTAGGAACTTCTTTTATTCGCACTTCTTCTCGTAAATCAACGCAGATAAAGTTATATAAAATATTGCGTAGTCGCGTGCTCGAAGCACGTGCTCGCTTACACACGTCTTGTTCGTAGGAGTGCTACTGACCTAGTGCCAGACAAGAGAGGCGAAGGGCCTCGCGTCGCAGGGCCTAGTTAAAAACTAGCGACGCCTTGTTCGCATAGCGTCGGTCAAAACAACTACGACACGGGGCGCTGTTAGTGAAGTAGGGTAGTCGCCAAGCGAGCAGTGCTGTAACATTATAGGCGCAATGTTTGAATGCTATAAATTTTCTTACAACACCATCTGTTTAATAAAAGATGACTTTTCTAATATATGTGTTAGTTAATAATAAATAATAACATTTATTGAGAATCAATGTTTAATTAAAATATTATATTAGGTTTTGAAATAATACCGTTATGATAGAAACTTGATAGACAAAAAAAATATTTGTAAATAAAATAATCTCTGATATTACTTTAGACAATACTTTAAAAATACATGATTGTGTTACATATAATTACTATTTTAATAAAGTTAATAATCTTATCATACATTAAAAACAGATCATTTTTAATTGTAATAATCAAATTATTTATAATATTTATATCGTACTTTTAGGTTACCTGCTACAAACTCACGGATTTCGCAACTTGCAACTCGCTCATCGTGATGTTGATTTGGCTATACTAGAGTCTTATAATCAGAGAAGCGTGAACTGTACCCCCACTTTGTGTCAAGTGAACCTTGCGAACTCAACATGGCGGCTATAAATCATCGACCAATCAGAAAGTAGGAACAAGATCGCGCTTCTCTTATTATAGGATTCTAGGCTATACCAGACAGCATTGAGTTGTCACGAATCATGATGGTAGTAGATGACTATGCTTATCATATATTTCGGTCCTAGAGAAAATTACTTGGATAGACATTATCGTAAACACCCATAGTTAACTTAATCAAATCGGACTTCAATTTTTCTAGCTCTATTAATATGTTTATTCAGTAAAATTTTCATATTTCTAAGATGTCCTTGGTGTGTAGATGATAAACTTTCTTCTTAAACTAATCAGGTATTGTTCTTTAAAAAAAAATTAGTTTATCTCCGTTTTTCGTGTAACGTGTGTTCGGAAACTTATATTATTTACTGTAAATCCATCATTTTTTAGCATTAACTTGAAAAGGGCCCAAATCAAATGGTCAAAACGTCGTCGTAATTTTGTATCATCAACATTGCCAGTTGCTGTCAATTAATAAATACATATTCTTTTTATTTTTTGTCATCTTTTTAATTGGGGGGGGGTTTAAGTTTTAATTTTTTATTTATTAAAAAAAATTTTATTTGATTCCAATATATTATAAAATTTATAAGCGTTTTTTCATAAGCCATGAAATTTCTCGAAACAAGACAAAAATATTTGTCACAATTAGAACAGAACCGATTACTTTGTTTACCGCATTTCATAGAGTAGTACTTTTTTACTGTGTCCAGACTGTGTAGAATCTCGTGATATTTCAGATCTCCAAGTTTGGCTTTTTGTAGATAATTATCTGCTACACTTATTGCAAAATCTTTGACAGTACTTTTACATGTTTCTTCATGAGCAGCATTTAATCTCGGGGATAAAATACCTCGGACAAATGTTGTATCTTGATGATACTTTGTGGATAAATGTCCATCCATGTAAATTACGTGAATTCCACATAGATGTACCCAGGTAGCAAGGTGACGTTATACGACGTCAATAATTCGTCATTTAAGGTCGCAGACGTCATGTTACCAAATTAAGATGTAATAGCAACGTCATTTTTTGACCTATTAATTACGTCAGTCATTTATCCATCCTACAACGTATTTCCGACGTCATATTCTTGACTAATTAATAACGTCAGTTAATTGATCATTTTACGACGTATTAATAAGGTTTTATTAGCGACTAATTACTGACGTTAACTATAATTCTTTGTAATAATTGACGATTTGATCTCAAATGACGAAATATTGAGGTCTAGTGGACGACACCTTGCTACCTATAACTACATATTAATCATTATTTAAAGATTGGTTAATAAACAACATTATTAAAATTAATATAATATCTTATATAATTAATACTATCAATATTTTAGAATCATCCCAAACAGCACATAATATTTATGATAAATATTTATTAATATTTATTTTTTCAAAATATTATATAAATATTTTACGCATATTTTATATACACGAAGAAAAAAATCTTTATTCAACATATTATTAAAATATAAACTAAATATTTTATATAATATTTATGTTAAATAAAAGATAAAGATTTGTATAAATAATATTTTGTAAATATTTATAAATATTTTATAAATATTTTTATAATATTTATGATAAATCTTTATGATTTGTCAAATCTAAGACCACAAAAATATTTATAAAATATTTGGATAAATATTTATAAAATATATAAATAAATATTATAAATATTTTATAAATATTTTATAAATATTGTGTTCTGTCTGAAGTATAATTTAGCTTTATCAAAAGAACAAAGCAAAAAACATATTTTTATAAGTTATTCCACATGTTATTTCGCATATGTAAAAATCAGGAAAAAACCTGCAAATTTATATTTATTTATAAAAATATTAGTTAACTACAAGTTTCATGTTTTTCGCATCTATTGAACTGATCTATAACAAATATGTATTCATGAGCATCAAGTGTTCATGGATCATCACAAAGTGCTAGGTAGCGTACGATCTTCGAAGTCAAGCAACGTTGACGGCAGTTCAGAGTTGGATAGGTAACCGCGGAAGTTAGGCAACCCAAATGTGACTATGGTGTGGTGGGTCACAATGCTGTTGAAAAACAACGTAAATTTTTTTTTACATTATAATTATGTTATTTTAATATTTTCATAATGCAAGTACTGCATATATAGGACATGTACCCGAAATATTTTCTAAAACGTCAAAAGAACGGCTTTTACTATCTGGGATAGTCATAAAAATGACGTTAAAATGTCTCGTTTATTAGATGTAATCTAAAAACCTATGTTTTGTCATAAAAATAACAATAAAATACCGTCAAATGTACGATACTAGCTTCTTGAAAATGACGCCAATAATATGAAAATAATGACGTATTTTTGACGTCAATATATGACGTCGTTAGATGAGACAAATGTACGTCAGTTTTACGACATTTAGACGTCATTTTATCTCGACATTATGACGTCTAGTTCGTCATAAAATGACCAAAAAATGCCGTCAGTTAAACATCTTGCTACCTGGGGTAACGTAGATGTTTTCACAAGGTAACCCAGAAAAGCATACAAAAAAATTTGAATTTTATTTATTTTAATTTCAAACTATAATGTCCGATATATTGTGTTATAACTGTAAATTTAATTTTTTTAATCGTTAATTTTAATTTTAATTTACGTAATATGTAACCTTTACAAAATAATACTTAAAGTATATCAGCATAGTTGTAATATATTGTACCTTACGGTGCAACAAATATATTTTTCGGAATCGTTCTTGCCCAAGGAGTTAGAACTCGTGGAAGGAGTAATGACGAAGGCCAGGTCTACAAATCACTAAGCACTCGTCTTTATATATTAAAAAAGAGTCTATTTCTTTAATGTACAATTCGACTCTCAACACACGCGGACGTCAAAGATGTCGCGTCGAATTACATGCGCCGCAATAAGATACGCCGCGCAGCACTATGTTAACGCGTTACTCGGTCGCTCGCTTGAGATTCGTTCTCCCGGCTAAGTCCCGATTAATAATTATTCTAAGTCCCGCACTCGACACTTGCACGCGGGATACGCGTCACCGCATGTTTGACTAATTACTGACCCGGATGGTAATTATTCTAAGTTCCGCACTTTAGGATTCACTCGCGAAACGTACGTATCTGCTTGATCGATTTCTAACTGACCTGCGGCCCGCTAATCGGCAGCCGCTTAAATAATGCCGTGAGATAAGCATTATTGGAGGAGCAATGGGCCCTCGATATGACCATAGTTAGCGCGCGGAAAATATTTGCGAACTTAGCAACAATTGCCAAATCGCAAATATGCATTTCCGGTGGAAATGTGACGTGATTGTTGCTAAGCTGAGATTAGTCAAATTCCGCGCGATGTACGTGGCCTAGTACGTGGGCCGGTGCAATGGCCGCCAGCAGCACACGAGGCACGTGTCACTTGACACCTCGCGATAATATGCAGCCTTTCTTGGCGAGTTCTGAAGTGCTATTCTTACTTTAGTATCTCTCTATTTTAATATTTCGAGTGAGTCCCAGATGCGCACAGTAATAAACGGACACAGCAAGCTGAGTAAAACGGACACAGTAACAAACAGACACAGTAATAAACGGACACAGTGCGAAACGGACACAGTAACAAACGGACACAGTGCGAAACGGACACAGTAACAAACGGACACAGACCAAATGCGCACAGAGCGAAACGGATACAGTGCGAAACGGACACAGACCAAATGCGCACAGAGCGAAACGGACACAGTGCGAAACGAACACAGACCAAATGCGCACAGAGCGAAACGGATACAGTGCGAAACGAACACAGACCAAATGCGCACACTGCACATGCGCACGGACCAAATGCATACACGGAAAGTCGTAAACCCATGTGATGCAGTGAATGCTTTGCACGCACGCACGCACGCACGCACGCACGCACACACACACACACACACACACACACACACACACACACACACACACACACACACACACACGGGGGGTGCAAGGGGGGCCTTCGGCCCCACCCCGTCCAAGTCGCTAACCTATGTAGACTTTATTCTGCTTGCAATGTACATGGATTGCATTTGGTCCGTGCGCACGTGCAGTGTGCGCATTTGGTCCGTGCGCATTTGGTCTGTGTCCGTTTCGCACTGTGTCCGTTTCGCTCTGTGCGCATTTGGTCTGTGTCCGTTTGTTACTGTGTCCGTTTCACTCAGCCTGCTGTGTCCGTTTATTACTGTGCGCATCTGGGACGCTCCCAATATTTTAATATAAGTTGTGAGTGATTTTGTCTCACTCACAACAAATATTTGCGAAAATTATCTTAACGCAATTAATGCTCACTACAAATTTATTTTATAATTATTGTACAAATTATTGCAATACAAAAACCATTGCAGCTTGAAATCGTACAATTATTATATCTATATTTTTAACCCTAATCCTTTCAATCAGTCATTCATGTACCTCCCTTTCCTTCATGACGATCGTTACCTCTACTTCGAAGAAATATTTCTCTTATAAAATTGTTATAAAAAAATATTTGACGCAAATAATTTTCAAATTTTTTTTACATTAACTTTTAGTCGGAGGTATAGAGAAATTATAAGAGATTATAAATGTTTGTGAATTTTTTTGAACCTGTTAACATAGTAAAAATTGCACTGGATATGAAATACTTTAGTTGGAGGGATTAATAAATAAAAATTTCACAAAAAACATTAGAAGCAATATAACAAAATAACCTGGACACATAACACTATTTCAATATTATTTTTTAATATTTGATTAATAATTAAATAAATTATTTATCAAAAGTTTAAAAACCGATCACAAAATTCTATTGTAGCAAAAACTATGACTTATGTTGTTATATATGCAACAATTATTGCGAAAGTTTACTAACAACTTACTAATCAGTGAAACAAATACATTGAACTTTCAACGATAATACACTAATTTTGAAGTTAAAAATTATTAAAATATGGTGTGTGTGTGTGTGTGTGTGTGTGTGTGTGTGTGTGTGTGTGTGTGTGTGTGAAAAATCAGTGAAAGCAGTGAAATTATACTGACTTTTAGTGGGATACTTTTAACTAATCAATCGATGAAGTAAATATAATACTGATCTTTCAATGGTAATACGCTAATTCTAAAGTCAAAATCATTAAAAGACTAGTGAATTCTGACTAATTACCACAGTTACAAGTACAGTTATACTACTACAAGTCAGTAATTGATACACTGCCATTTAGAAAGCGAATATTATAAAATGTGTTAATTATTAATTATTAAATATATACCGTATGATTAATAATCTAAATATCAATTATAGGGACAACTCACAGATGAACAAAAAGCAAAATTGAGAGAGCATAAAGAATCTTGTATCAGTGAAACTGGTGTCGATTCAAGTAAGTATAGAATAAACTATTTGTATGATTAAAATAGATAATTACATTAATCATAATTTTAATTCTAGCCCTAATTGAAAATGCAAAAAAAGGAGATATAGCTGAAAATGACGAAAAACTTACTTGTTTCGCTGACTGTTTGTTAAAGAAAATCGGAATTGTAAGCAGGACTCGTATTAAATTCTAATGTGTATTAAAAAACCAAATTAATAACAAATTAATTTTTACGTGTGTTTTCAAGATAAATGCAAATGGAGACATTGATTGGGAAGTAGCTCGTGCTAAAATGCCACCAGGCGTATCGCAAGAACAAGCTGATCATATACATAATGTGTGCAAAGACATTAGTAAGTAACATGAACTTATATAAGCCAATATAAATTTGTATTTGTTTACAAAACTGATATTTTGTAATTTTAATGACGGTTCTCTCAAGTAAAAATGTAATACAAATTATTAAAATATTATTTCAGCTGGAACTGGTTGCGAGAAAGGAGGCAATCTGTTTAAATGTTTCTTGGACAACAAACATTTTCATCTTTTGTCATAAGAAAATAAGACCAAATTCCACATGAAAACTTAAATAAATCTATTAGATTTATTAGATGATACACAGTGCATTAAAATATTACTTTGCACATTTATATGTCAATTGCACATTTATAAAACTGTATTAATGAACAAATAAATATTCACGCCACTTCAGCATAAAACAAGTTTTTTTTGCTCTTCCTAAACTCTCAAAAATGAATTATTAAACAAAAAATATTAATTTTAATGAAAAAAAGCAATTATTTGATTTACTGATATTGACATACCTATCCTAAGCAGCAGTCAATATTTTTTTAACATTTCTGAAATGTTTATTTGAAATTATTTTTACATTATTATTATTTATTATAAAATAATATTCATTATTATGTTTTATAAATATTAATAAATATTTACAAAAAAAAACATTTGTTTTATTTTATTTATTTATTTCAAATAATGATTTATAAAAAATTTTTATAAAATAACAAAATACTATACAGTTGAAATTTATTGTCGCTAGTGATAAATAATCCAAAAAATAATAACTCAGACTTGGAGATAACTCACACATGGTGAATTCGACCCAACTGGCAATTTTATTAGAAATTAAAGTGTTAAGTAGGATCAAGAAAATGGCGGCCGTGATAGATAGGTGGGACTCTTTATCCCGGAGTTTTGTGATGGGAATAAGGAGAAGTTGTGGCCGAAGTGATTAGTGAGGTGGATTATGGGGATAAAGAGGTCTAAAAGGTCAAAAAAAGCCTTATTGCAAGAATTTTTTTTAGAAAAACTACTTGATGAATCTTTTTGCGGTTTTTACCACTTATTGTTTATACATATATTGAACTGTTTAAATAAATTTTTATGCGGAATTATGGTAACATATACAGAAGTTAGAGCTAGAATACGCAGGTGCCTTAAAAATTTCTTCAAATCTGCGAGCACTCTAGCGCCTCGTAGAATCGTCTGAAACAAAAAACCCAGAGATTTTTTTAAAGCTAATAAGTGTATATAGTTTATATGTGAACCTAAAACTTGGGAAAATTTTCTTAAAGAAAATTTAAAAATGGCGGATTAAAGTAAAATTTTCGATTTTTGCCTAAAATTTTTGCCTTATTTTACTTATAACTTTTAGTAAACATTAAATTATTAATTAAGTATAATTTAAAAAGCGGACATTTGACGTCCGGTTTAATATGTCAACCAGACATCGGACAAAACTTCTAAATGCTACTTCCGTGCCAATTCTTCCTCTCGCCATCTCGTCTTCTATGCCTTACACCGATTTTCTTCTTGTTCTCCTGCCTCTCATTCTTCCTCCACATCCTTCCCTCTAATGTCCGGCTCTCCTCTCACTTTGTCATAAGGGAGTAAAAAGGTTCAGAGGCAAAAAAAAGTCGACTTTTTTTTATTGTTTAAATCAATATTCTATCCAGAGAACATCTTTCTAAGGCCCTAAGTATGAATAAGCACCGGAACAGTTCAAAATAAACGCCAGCGTGTCCCAAGCGCTTCCGAACGGTTCGGAGCAGAGTGCCCGGCGCGCACTTTCTACCATCTTTTTCGCCTTTGAATGTTCCCAAAGGCATAGTAATCTATACGTGCACACTTCTAGGTGTTTCTAAAGCAGCTGAGCGTGTAGATGACTATAGTCGACATAACCTTTCGAATATAATCGTTAGAGCGTGAACGTAACGTGGCGTTGTGTTTACTTCGTACAGTGCTCGTGTATTTGATTAATTATATATTCGAAATAATGTCTACTTATCCAAAACAAAGCAGAGCAGCTGCAACACGATCGGCAAGGCCAAAAAAACGGAAGTTTCATGGCAATCAGTTTTTGGAGACAGGCGACGCTGAAGATGTAGTCGTCAAGTTAAATCACTTTTCCAAGATCTTTCCAGAGAAGATTTACTTGAAAGATGCCTGGGAAGACATACGCAAAACGCAAATGAAAGCTTCAATGCGATGGTGTGGCGGCTCGCACCGAAATATCTTAATTCGGGACGAAAAATTATTGAAATAGCTTATATTGCTGCTGGAATTTTTAACGAAGGATTTTTATCAGTTTTGCGGATCATGGAATGCATGGGCTTAGTTATAGAGTCAGTTTGCAAAAATTTTTCAAGTCAAATGGACGAAAATCGCACGAATGCCCAAAGGCATCGTAGTAGAAGCGTTTCACAAAATAGACGATTACATCAAAAACAAAAGCAACAAGAGCAAAATGAGAGATATGAAGAGGCTCAGGGCTTATTATATGGACCAGGGATAGCCGACTAATGAAAAAAAACCACGTAAGCAATTGTTATTAAGCTTTTATCAGTCTGTTTCCCTCTTCCAAAACGTACGATACGTTTATTATGCCCAAGCCTAGGCTAAAGGGCAAATTGTGATTACAAAGCATAAAGTTACAACGTATTTGTTTAAAGCCAACGAAGCGCAAGTGATATTGATTGATTTATACATAAGTAATAATGATTAATAACATAATGATTTGAATATAAAAGTTATGATGATTAACAACATTCTAATCACAAATAAGAGCCAGTAAAAGTTGACAGTATTAAACCCTAATCATAAGTAAAACTAAGGTCAACATAGAGATAGAACAAATAAGAGTAAAAATAAATTTAAGGACGCTGAGATAGACTATAACTAGAAAACGCAGTAAATAACATTTAGACAGATTCGTAAGCTAGAAGATATGCGCGAAGAAGACGCTTAAAAGTATGCAGTGAAGGTGCAGATACAATATGATCAGGGAGAGAGTGCCAAAAGTGAACCGCAGATAAATGAAAGGAATTTCTATAAGCACTGGTTCGATGAGGAGGAATATGGAAAATTTGTGATAATGAAATTGTGCGATTAGATCTCCTAACTGAAGGATCAAGTTGTATGAAGAGTTCGCAAAGGTAGGAAGGAGACTGAAGATAAAGAATGCGGTATGTTAGGCAACCTAGAAAATACAGCCTTCTATTTTCAACAGAGAGCCACTCAAGACGACGTCTGTACGGTGTAATATGTTCATCGCGCCTTAAGTTGAAGATGAATCTAATGCAGCAGTTCACAAGCCTCTGTAACCTAATATTCTGTTCACCAGTCAAACCATGATAAACCAAGCAACAGAAGTCTATATGAGGGATAATCAAAGTATTGACTAGTTTGATTTTAAGCGCAGTCGAAAGAGAATTTTTATTGAACTTAAGCTTATACAAGGCATAGTGAACATTTTTAGAGACCCGTAAAATGTGTTTGCTCCATGACAGGTTTGACGTAAAAATGACACCCAAGTTCCTCACCTCACTAACGAAAGATAAAGGAGTGCTATCAACTATAATAGGAGGGAGAAGAGAGGTATCAATGTTTCTAGTGTGAGGTTGACTAGCTAAGATGATTTAGAGTTAGACTTAGTTAGATTAATTTTGAGACCATTGTTGTTTGCATACTCAAATATAGCATTTGCATCTTTAGAAATCAATTCCAGGCCACGAAGAACATTCATAAGAGAGCAGGAAAGATAAATTTGCAGGTCATCAGCGAACAACATATGACTGGAAAATGACAAAACATTGCTAATATCATTTATGAAAAGTGAGAATAGCAACGGACCCAATACAGAACCTTGAGGTACACCAAGGGAAGTTGGAAGCCATTCAGAGCGATTTCCAGCTTCATCCATTACAGCCTGAGATCGACCGGTTAAGTATGAGTAAAGCCAAGTGACAACAGACTCAGAAATACCAAGTACTTTTAGTTTGGTAACAAGTCGGAGATGCGGTACGGTATCAAACGCCTTGCTGAAGTCGAATAAGACTAAGATAGTGATGAGTCCACCATCCATCCCTACCCTAACATCATCACAAACACGTAGTAGAGCGGATTGGGTGTTATGGTTGGACTGATATGCCGATTGCCTCGGATCCAAAAGATTATAGTTATTTAAATAGTCAACAATTTGGCCAGCGATTAACCTTTCAAGGATTTTGAACATTTCAGGCAAATTGGCAATCAATTGAGTGTCAGACGGGGACCTAGGATTACTAATCTTGGATAAAGGACGGATGAGAGCAAGCTTCCAGTGAGATGGAAAAGCAGAGAGTTCCAACGACTTATTAAATAGATCTGCAGTTCAGGACGAGATACGAGGCCATGCTAAACGCAGAACATAAAGTGGAATGCCATCAGCGCCCGACGCATAAGAGTGAAGGGGGCTATGAGCAATTAGATTATAGATCATGTTAGATGTGACAGGAGAGAACACAAATTCAGGACGACAAGGTGGACAGGATAAAGAAGAGATGGCAGAAGTAAAGTCAGTAAAGCATAGCGGCGAAGCAGAAGAAACAGAAACATAATAAGAGTTTAGCTGGGATGAGGTGAAAAACTTAAGTGGAGAACCAAAGGTGGACTTGGCGAGACCAAGTCGAGCCAGTTCCCTCCATAGTTTGGCAGGATCAGATATATTGTCAAGGGAGGCAAGAAGAAACTCGTTCTTAGCACGCCTAATATCAGAATTCAGTTGGTTCCTGAAATGTTTATATCTAAGATATCCCAGCAGACTGTTAGAACGCTTAGCCTGCTTAAATAGAGTATTGCGAGCACGTAGGCGGTTCTTCAAATCCTCAGTAAGCCATCGCGCCGGCGGCCTTCTAACCACAAAAGTACGAGCCGGAGCACAAACATCAAGCGTATTGCAGAGAGCCCGGGTCAGCATTGCACTAGATTCATGAACATAAGATTCATGAGATAATTTGCTAATGACTGTAGAAGCACCGTCAACTTCGACGTTAAGAAGCTCAAGAAATTCCGAGTCCACTATACGCCCGTAACCTCTCCTCCTAATAAGGTGCTCAGTGTCAGCTTGAAATCCTATGGACAGGGCGAGAGACAGAAGGTCATGACCGGCTATAAAAGGACTAGAAGATTTCACAAAAGATACAATTTTTTCGCAATCATCAACTATGAAGACATCAAGCCATGTATTAGAGGTAGCTGTATGAAAGGCGGCTTCAGATTGGATGAAGTGATATCAATATGAAGTGATAGGCCATACATAAGTTTCCGTAAATAAGTTGCCTCGAATTGGTCGGTCAACAAGTTGCAATTTAGATCACCTCCGATAATTACGTTTTTATACATATGAGAAACACAGGTGAGCGACGCAACAAATTTATTAAGGTAGTAGCCTTTTGGCCTTCTGTAAACGGATGCAAACAACAAGGATTCATTATTAGGTAAGCGAATTTCCATGATCAAATATTCTGGTTCGTTAATGTGATCACCGTCCGACACAGAAACAATAGAAGCTTAAAGTGATTTATGTACATAACAAGCTACCCCCCCATTGGGCCCACACGATCATTGCGAATTAAGAAATAATCATCTAAGGCCACTAAATCATCAGAGATGCCTTCTTTCAGCCAAGTTTCAGAAACAGAAATGATATGATAAAAGTTAGTATTAAAATGTATTCTAATGAAATCTATGTGGCCCCGCAAAGAATTTGCATTAAATTGAGCTATGCGAAGTAAATGCCGAGAATCACCGTTACTATGCGAGACAGGTGTCAAAGAGCGAACAAAGGGCGTACATCAAATGAGCTTATTAAGATCGTTCTTGGAGTCAATACGAATAATCGGGTCACCCTCAGAGTGTCTGACCTGGATATGACCGTCATTGACCCAGACATACGCATAAGATCTTTCTTTAGCAGTACGCTTTGTGAGCTGGAGTAGTTCATAAGTATCTTTAGGGAGAAGCTCATTTACGTAAACCCTTCGATCGGAACCATTACCACAAATATCGCCCTGAACAAGCGTACGCCGCACACGCTTCTTGGTTATAACTGCGTCTCGAACGGCGCGCGAGGTCAGAGCAACAATAATTGAAGCTGTAGATGATGCAGGCAACGGTTGATCACTGGTTGCCACTGGTAGAGTCCTTCTGACAACAGTCCTTGCATCCAGAATGTGGCAGGATAATTCCGATATGTCAAGGGTCTTGAAAATATTACGTGCGCATGCCATAGGCGACACAGACATTGCCGCCGGAACACCCGAAACAATAAGCGAATGCTCGGTATGATTCAATGCAGAGTGATGGGCCTTGATCTCACTTTTCAAATTTCGAACTTCATCCACAAGAGTGGTACTCTGCCGCTCCAGTACCGCAATTCGCTGACTATTGCGCTCGACACTGCTAGCAATGCTGTTTAACTGTCTAAGTTTATCATTGAGTTCACCATTAGTACTACGCTGTTCTTCAATGAAAGATGCAAATCTCGCATCAGTCTCTTTAAGTTGAGCCATCAACTTGATCAGCAGCTCACTAACAGAAGAGTCTGTTGCAATGGCATCAGTGGCGACATGCGCCTGCAATCTCGATTGAGCAACATCACTCGCGGCGGAAGCCATTCCGACAAAATCAAACTTAAAACGACGCACCGTATTATCAACAACAGGAGTGAGAGGCAAATTTAACGATGAAGTAAGTGATTTGCAACACGTGTCAACATACCTATTGACAGAGTAAGATTTAACGCATCCAGGATGGAACACTCTCTTGCATCCACACTCAACCAGTGAAGTCGCGACGGTTTTCTTACATTTAGCACAGACGGGCGGCATAAGTAAGTCAGTATTCAAACTCTCCGACATTCAAAGTTATGAGCACTAGCGCACGAAAAATAAGTAATAAGTACTGTGAGTGTAATGTCAAATCACTGTCACAGATAGCAGATAATCAGCTGAGAGATCACGTTGGAGTTTGATCTTTTGAAGCCCAAAAGGTGTCACGAAGTTAAAGATGAACAGCAGGCAAAATCGATATATTGATGGATGTAGCGTGATCACCACGTGCTCGGATGACGCAGGCGCAGGAAGCGGTTCGACGGCCGCGGCGAGCCAGTAGCAGAGAGATCGTCGATAAAAAGCACAAAATGCACAAAAATGCATGAAGCGAGAAAGCACCTACCGGCTCCACATGCACCAGCGTCAAGTAATTAGCGCCCTTGACAATATGTCTGCAAAAAAAAAGGCCCCGGAGGGCAAAGAACGGCAGAAAAAGCCAAAAACGACGGAGCGACAGTCAAACACGTCCACAAGCTACTTACTCAGAGAGAGAGAGAGAGAGAGAGAGAGAGAGGGGGGGGGGAGGGGAGAGAGAGAGAGAGGGTGGGAGTGGGGTGGGAAAGACGTTTATACACACGCACGCATACACTTTCTCGCTCCGATGCCGGAGCAATTTAGTAATAGACTTAGGGCGGGTTTATCAATGCTCAGCTAAGTTAAATTTGACTAATAGTTAAATACTAACTGTAAGCTATGTGTTTATCAAAGCGGAATAACTAACAGTTACGCATAAACTGTTGGTTAAAGTGTTTGTAACAAACACTTTAACCAACAGTTTATGCGTAACTGTTAGTTATTCCGCTTTGATAAACACATAGCTTACAGTTAGTATTTAACTATTAGTCAAATTTAACTTAGCTGAGCATTGATAAACCCGCCCTTAGAATAGTAGAAGGAGAACGCGAAACTAGGCAGACAGGAGATATTGTTATTGAATTTCGAAAAACAAGAAGCGCGCAAAAAAGTTTATTTTATGAGGGTGTGTTAATGTATAACGCATTACCACCCGAAGTTAAACATTGTAATCGTTTAGAAATGTTTAAACGAATGCTAAAAAAGTTTGTTTTTAATGATGTAGCATAAAATTGTATATATATGTATTGAAAATAGCTGAGAAAGCTAATAAAAGATCAATCAATCAATCTCTCTCTCTCTCTCTCTCTCTCTCTCTCTTTTACACAAACACGGCATACACACACGTCGCGTGTAGCAATCAACTGGTTGCAGCGCTGACGCACAAACACTCATACACTTGATCACTCACTCACCTGCTAACTCACCTTGTAAGGTAAAAGGCCGTATTATGAGACACTTCTTTGCTACACTGAGATGTTTTCATCTACATTTAATTGATTTAACCATGAAATCTGATTTCTTTTGCTTGATTGATACATTTTATGTTTATTTTAATGAAAAACATTGCTTATAAATAATTTTGAGCTAAAAAAAATTTAACAAACGAATAAATTACAAGAACATTATGATCCCATTTATGGGACAGTACTAAGTGGTATAGCCCCATTTTTTAGACAGTATGTACCTAATTATGAGACAGATGAATAAAACCACAAAACAAAGAATTTTTGCTATAAAATTTATTATTATTATCAAATTATAATTTTAAATATTAAATTTTTATAACTATAGAAATTTTACATACCAACAAAGTTATTATTTAAAAATCAACCCTTACGATTACATTTCAATGACTGTTTTTTTATCACAATTATTGTATTTCTTGTTTAATTTTTTTTTGAATTTCTTTCATTTTTTCTTGTAATTCTTTCTTCTCTTTTGCTAGTTTTTTTTCTGTTCTTGTAATTCCTTCTTCTTTTTTATCTTTTCTTTTTTAATTTCCTGAAGTTTTTCTTTTTGTAAATGATGATTGAACCATTTATCGGAAGTCACAGCAGATGGTAGTTTTGATTTTCCTAAAGCTTCAACTTTACTCCTTTTTTTGGAGGGTAAATATTTTAATGGGAGAGTAAACGCTTCGGAAAAATCATCTGCAAGACTAAAATCAACAGCTGAAAGATAATATTGCTATATTATTAAATAGTGCGTTACTCCAGTTAGGTATTTAAAGTTTACTTTTTCGTTAACTTAATGTACAAATAAGTTAATTATTTAGTTCGTAAGTTTCTTAACATTCAATCTAGTCAATCTAGTAGTTCTGACGCTCATAGTACTAACCTTGATTAGTATTTACAGAAATATTCTCTTTCTTATGTGATAAGTCATCTGGTAAGATATTATCTACCATAGACCGATTATTATTGCTTTCAGTGTTATTGTTTCTTGAAGAACTGATCATACCAATACTCTCTGGTTTGATTTGAATTATATCCTTACGCTCTGAAAGAAATAAATAAATAAAATAAATAAAAATGTTTGAATAATGAATATATAGTCACAAAATCTTGTCTACAAACCTATTTGATTATTTTCTAAAGAAGTACCGAACTGCTGTAGAATACTTTGATTCTTTTGAGAAGGAAAATCGATAGAATCTACATCTAATGGAATAATCGTAGAAGTATCACCAGTAGAAGTATCACAGACTAGTTCTAATAAATCTTTTTCATTGTCAGGTACGTATAAAACTTCAGAAACTATTTTATAATCATCTTCAATAACAGACTCATTGATCAAATCAGGTGAAGCTTCAGGTTCAAAGAAATAAATAGGTTGTATCAAATCACTTTTAGGAGTAGTGTCGTTCGCAGTAGATTCATTCGTAGATAAGAGTTGATTAATACGGATATTTTCTTTATCAGTTTCTTGTGAAACTAGTCTAACTTTATGGGTATGTAAAATTTCAATATTTTTCACCGTTGGTTTTGTTTTTGAAATATTACCTAATCCATAAATATAAGAATCATTTACATCATTTTTTTTAATAAAAAACTGATTTAAAAAATCTAGTCTAAAAGTTGATTAAAAATTGATGAAAAAAATTCATTAAAATGTATTTTACAAAATGTATATATATACATACATACATACATGTGTGTGTGTGTGTGTGTGTGTGTGTGTGTGTGTGTGTGTGTGTGTGTGTGTGTGTGTGTGTGTGTGTACAAATAGTAAAATTGAATATATGTATATAAATAGTGAAGTTGTATATATGTATAAATTTAATTCATTACTGTACCGGTGGATATTTGATTTATTTGAACATAGTATTCAAATAAAGCTTTCTTTTCAATGTTACCAGTTTAAGATCCTTTAGATAAAGCATTTTTTAATTTTAAGAGTAGTTCGGCAGACAAATTGTTTTCGAAATTTTGCAAAAACTTTCTTCTTTCAGTCTCACAAGGGGACCTTACGGGTCATGGAACACCGATTTTTTTTATCCTTATAGGATTTGAAGATCAGTACCCGGACTTCAATTTCCTAAAGCAGTACGACGCGCTTCTCAAAAATACTCGAGAAAATCGATTTTGAAGATTTCCGATATCTGTAAGTACAGAAAATTTTAACCTATTGTCAGAGCCGCTCGTAGCCGAGCGCACAGAGCTCTAGTTTCGTAAGCGCGGAGTCGCTGGTTCGATTCTCGCTCTGGCCTCAATTTTTTTTTCATAAGTTAATAAAGTTTTTTTTTTAATCCTATATCTTAACATTTATCAAATTGAAATGCTAATTAATTATTAAATATTTATTCGTTATTTTTTAAATAAAAATTAAATTGGCTCATGTAATACTGACGAGTAATGTCAAATGTATTTATTATTAATATATTTTATAACATACATGAATTAATAACTCATAAAAATTAAACAACCATTTTTATAAATATTATTTTTGTTTTTTATATTATTTTTGTATTTACTCGTAATCTCTTAAAAAGTATTTCATTTTCTTTAATGTTTTCCATTTTTTGTACCGAATTTTAATTTATTATAAATATTCGCATTTTCAATCAAGTAGTAATTAAAAATAAAAAAATGTTAATTTTTATTTAAAAAATAACAAATAAATATTTAATAATTAATTAGCATTTCAATTTAATAAATGTTAAGATATAGGATTAAAAAAAAAAACTTTATTAACTTATGAAAAAAAAATTGAGGCCAGAGCGAGAATCGAACCAGCGACTCCGCGCTTACGAAACTAGAGCTCTGTGCGCTCGGCTACGAGCGGCTCTGACAATAGGTTAAAATTTTCTGTACTTACAGATATCGGAAATCTTCAAAATCGATTTTCTCGAGTATTTTTGAGAAGCGCGTCGTACTGCTTTAGGAAATTGAAGTCCGGGTACTGATCTTCAAATCCTATAAGTATAAAAAAAATCGGTGTTCCATGACCCGTAAGGTCCCCTTGTCAGTCAAATCCCTCGAATCTTCTTGCTGATCTAAGGACTCTTTTCTTTTTTTCCTTTTCTTCAGAACGTTATAATCTACAGCATGAGGATTAAAAGGCCATAGCCCAGATGCTTTAAAACCACTGATAACAGCTTTCTTTTCTTCCATATTGTCCAGTGTGAATTTCAAAACTATAGGAAAATCTTCTTTTTTCAAGCGCATAACATTCTGCTGATTTTTCCATTTTGGTACAGCTTTTTTCCAAGCTTGTTTAAAAGGATGGAAGAATGATATGTCGAGAGGCTGCATAATATGAGTTGAGTTTGGAAAAAGCCCAATCAATTCTATTTTCTTATCTCGACAAAATCTCACTAGAGGTATGTTTATGTGCGAAGTGATTGTCCAGAAATTGAGTTTCCAGACAACTGGAAACTCAACCTTTTCACTGATAAGCCACGGATAAAACACGTTTGTGATATACTCGTAAAAGGTCTCTGTGGTCATCCAACCATTTTCAGATATACCAATACCCCAACCTTTTGGAGTATTTTCGACAATTTTCTTTGGTACATCTCCTTTATAAGCGTACATTAACATAGGGGGAGCACGAACACCATTTGCAGCATACATAAACAAAACTGTGAGACTTTCTTTTCCAGCGTCAGTTATGGTGTACACTGAGCGAGATCCTACTTCTATTAAGACTTTCTCTGAATCTGGACATAAAATAATATTAGTTTCATCACAATTGAAAACTCTAGTAGAAGAAATTTCTAGCAAATTTTTTTCTTTTAAATATTTTTTTTGATCGCTGAACCACTCTTGCAAATCTTCTTTGCTTACGGTTGCTCGATTTAAACTTAAATGCTGAGGTTTTCTCATTGTCAGTTGCGGGTGACGTTTTCTGAACCCTTCATACCAATGTCTGCTTGGACGGTTTTCTTTGAACGGAGTTTTTTTTTGCAGCAATGTGACAAACTTCTGCACCGAGTCCAACAATTCTGTTTTTGTAACAGGCATCCCTCGTTCAGCTCTATACAGTACCCAATTTACTATATCATCTTCTTCGTTTTTTGATAAGACAGTTTCTGGTCCTGTTTTTTTTTTTAATGGCATCAGGATTATTTTTCTTCCTACCAAGTGTGGCTGCAGGAACTCCAAATGCAGCTGCAGCTTTTCTTAAAGAAACTCCTGAATCGATAGCTTTCAAAGCATGATCCATGTCATCAGATATAGTTAAGCCTTTTAGTTTTCTTCTTTTTAGAAACTTTTTGTGGATTATTCACAAAAACCATGGACTTTTGTTTTATTTTGTTTGCTTTTTTTCTTTTGATCTTTTTACACTCTTGCATGTTTGTTTTTCCTGTTGATCTTTTTTTCTGATCCTGAGATTTGTAACTTTCATAGTTCATAATAATCTATTCTAAAATTATAAACAAATTTAGTTTATATCATGAATGTTCTAAAAAAATTTGTCTGATTTTATTCGTTATTATTTATAGTAGAGGTTAGTTTAGAGGTTAGTTTTTAAACTTTTTAATTTCAATCACAATTCCACTTACCTATAGACAGATTTTATATTTCACAGATTAATTAAACTTATTAATTAATTTTAAGTAACAGCATATATGCAAAATATAAATTTTAAATTAAAAAACGTGTTGCAAACAACTGTATCATAAATCAGTACTATACATGAATGTACGTGTCCGTCGAGAATGGGACGCGGACTTTTCGTCTCATAAACCGGAACGTTCGCAAGTTCCTTGTACGTATTGTGAAACACGCGAAATTAGAAAAATTATCAAAGCATAAGAAAAAAAACCTATATATACAGTTAAAATTTTTTTCAAAAGCTTTTGAATAAGCTATAAAACATTTTCAAAAGTCCTCAAGTAACTCAAATGAAAAAGGAAGTATAGCTCGCGATTTTACGTTGTACGACTGTTATACTTACTTTTCTGAATGCATTTGGAGAAACAAATACTTTATATATTTTTTAAACAAAATATTTTGAAGCAAATTTTGTATTAATTGATTTATTATTTAAAATAATAATATAACTTTCTAAATAAAATTTTTTTATGAGAATCAAATTTTCGAATTATTTTAAAATCTATTTATACTTATGATGTATCATAAAATGACATTGTCTCATAATACGGCCTTTTACCTTAGCAGCGTAGCCAATCTTCATGCTTATGAACAATCATTAGAGATGTTTGTTAAAGATGCGCGACACATCCAACTTTCTCGCTTTTGCTAATTACACTCAATTGACACAATAAAAATTACTGTTTATTCACTCACTACCGATTTTCAAAAATTACTTTATTCACCGTTTCCAAAAATTACTTTAAAAGAAACGCGAATGCGAATAGCACAGGACTCGACGCGAAGCGACGGACCGCAAAGACTGCACGACGACGACCACGAGTTATGTTTACAACGTACTGCGACCGGGACTAAGAATGCCGGCGCCGTAAACAAAGGGAGCGAGCGCGTCGGCGCGGCGGCGTGGTAGAAGTCGCTGTCGCAACTATTGCCATCTGCGGCACCGCATCCTTGGCTGCGTGGCGCGTGATTGATGCGAGCGGCGAGATAAGACAAACGGTCGGCTAAAACCTTTGCATTGCGAATGCGGTAGAAAACATGAAACGTATGACGTACTTAAAAAAATTAATCATTTATTATAATTAATAACTATTTCTAATTATAATAAATATTTATTATTTTAAAAAGCATGTGTTATACGTTATTACGTTTTCGAAACTATTGCAATTACGGTACGAAAGTGTCAGTCAATCGCAAGAATAATGTAATTAATAATTACATTTGGGAAAATTTATTTTTATTCTGCTCATGAGACATGTTCCACCGTCGAAATGTATTGGTCGCTCTGAAAAGAGTGGATTGGTTAAAAGAATTTTTTAAGTAGATGCTCAAAATGTCCGCCATCCATCCTAACGCAAGCTCTCATGCGTTTTAACAAATTTCTTTCGACGTTTTCCATTACTTCTTCGTCGATATCCCACACAGCAAATCGTAATCTTGTCTCTAGGTCTTCGATATCTTCGGGAAGCGTTTTATAAATTACTTACAATATCCCCATAAGAAGAAGTCCAGAGGATTAAGATCCGGAGATCTTGCGGGCCAACGTATCGGACTGTAACGACCATCCAGCGTCCGGGAAAATGCTCGTTTAAGCAATTCGTAACGATCCTGGCGTTGTGTGGCAGCACCGTCTTGTTGAAAGATAATCTTGTTTCTTTCAAATAATGGTACATTTTCTAGGAAATCTGGTAAATTTTCTGTTAAAAAATCGACGTAGGTTCTTCCAGTTAAAATGTCTGGGAAAATAACTGGACCAAGTATATCAGTGCCTCTTATTCCAGCCCACACATTAAGTTTCCAACGAATTTGAAAATTTCGGAGTCGCGTGACTCTGGGATTTTCTTCGCTCCAAAAGTGCATATTATGCACATTAAAAATTCCTTCTTGCGTGAATAGCGATTCATCGCTGAATATTACACGAGAGAAATATCGAGGATCTCGATCGATGTTTCGCAGAAAATTTTCGCAAAACATTCGTCTTGCAGGGTAATCTGCTGGTCGTAAATGCGTGCGTGTGTATAAACGTCTTTCCCACCCCACCCCCACTTTCTCTTTCTCTCTCTCTCTCTCTCTCTCTCTCTCTCTCTCTCTCTCTCTCTCTCTCTTTTTCTCTCTCTCTCTCTCTCTCTCCCTTTTACACAAACACGGTATACACACACATCGCGTGTAACAATCAGCTGGTTGCAGCGTCCGACGATCCGGAACAACTTTTGGTTGTTACATGATTTTAAGAAACGCGTATTCCTAACATAATTCCAAGACAATCTTTTCTTTACCAAAATTTTATTTAAAGCATAATTTTATGTTATAAGGTAAAATATTTAGTGACTTACGCGGTGGTAATCACCCGTCAGCTGACGCGGATAGTCAGCCGCGCCCGCGTTACGTTCGAGGCGCGCCGCCCCTGCCTGCCTTCTGTACTCGACGCGTAATTCGTTAACTATTTGGCCTTATAACTCATAAACTACGCTTCAAATAAAATTTTGGTAAAGGAAAAATCATCTTAGAATTGCGTCAGGAATGCGTCATTTTACGGATCGAATGTTGTTCTGAATGATTCTGTATAGTAAGTTTTTGCCCGAAGTTAAAGCTTCCAAAATATCAGGTTGAGACTGTCGACGAAGCATTCTTTCTTCTTGAGTATTCTGCTGCGCGCGATCGTCTGCCATCTTCATTTGCATCTTCTATTGTAACATATTCGTAGGCATTTGGGCCACTGTGTACTCCCATGGCTTCAAATATTTGTAATAATGTTTTGGAATCTTTATTGTATAGTATATTATAATAAGTTTTCACCGAGGGTTCGAACCGGGTCAGAGTCGAATCAGAGTTAGGTTGGCTTACCTGTTTCTACCGAACCAGTGTTACACCAGAGTTACACCAGGGTTGCGGTAAGGTCGGGCTGTCGAAGCGATCTGGCCGATACTAAGCGATTGGTTGGATCGCTAACACGGGAGACTCTCCTATCGGTTGGTGCAGGTGCTCACCGGACACGGGTGCTGGCGAAGCGTGAATCCACGGGGAAACAGCGCCGGGTTCTGATTGGCGAACTGGGTGACGACCTCTCGCTGCCGACCGTCGTTCGCAAGATGGTCAACAACGAGGAGTACTGGGCCGCAATGTCCTCCTTCTGCGAGGAGGTCAATGTCACGGAAGGAGGACGCGGAGCGGGAGAACGATCCGCTCGCCGATTCCGCCCGCAAGAGAAGGGGAGAGAAGGAGGAGAGAGTTCGCGGGCAGAATGCTACGAATTCCCCTCGGCGAAGTGAATGCGTAAAATTGCAGTCGCCTCTTTAAAAAAAGGGGTTGCGGCAAGGTTGAACCTTATTACCTGTGCAAAATGTCAACAGTAGCTTGACATTTGAAGGTTATGTGATTATCAGAACAGAAAAAAAAATTATAGATTCGATAGTCATAATATTAATTGCACAGTATCAAAGTAATATGCATAAATTATTTCTCATATTACAAAGTCGGCGACAAAGATTAGCATAAAGATTATGACATATAATGTTTATAATTATAAATACATATTTGCTTGCATTTGAACAATTGATTGCAATGCAAAGTTGTAAACAATTTTCGCAAATCTGAACGAAAGGCAGAAGTTCTGATTTTTGAAAAAAAAAATAGTATTGACAAAATATTTAGATGAAGACTGGCTTGAAATCTTCAGGATAAAAAAATCTGTATTTGATTACATATGTGACAAACTACACAATAGATTACAACCCGCAATACCATTCTTGATAGTTAAAGAGTCAATTTCTGTTCAAAAGGCAATTGCAGTTATCATATTCTACCTGGCAATCTGCTGTGAATACAGAGTTGTTGGTCACTGTATCGTCGAAACCTCCCTGATGGACAAGTCTTGATACCACTTTTTTGGGATAAATAAAATGACCAATGATATTCGAACGAAGGGAAGAAATCCTTTATTGCTCGAGGGGGAAAAGCTTTTGGCATAAAAACCTCTTAAATGATGTACAATATGAATGATTAACAATTAATCACGACGAATTGTGCTTATTATGAACTCGCATATGACCGCGAACGATTACGTGAGTAGTTATTCGCGCGGCCCCGGACGCTCGGAATATATTCGCGAACGCACGCTGCAATCGCGGGGATGACCCCTCTGACGATTGGCGACTTTAATATATTATCGAGAACGATTGATTCGCTATCTCGCACGCACTGACTCTAGTGGTCTGTTCTTTCTAGCTACACTGTTGCACTGGTGCAATAAGTTAGAATGAGAAAAAATATACTTGTCTTACTTTAACTTATTGCACCGGTGCAACAGTGCAGCTAGAAAGAACAGACCATATGTCAATTTTCGACTGTATCGCACTGTACGAATTCTCAAAGAGAAGTGAAGTTCCCGTCCTACTCTAAATGACTAGGCGACCGTGAATTATCCCTACTCCATCGTGTGGACGGCCATGGTGACGATACACCATGCATTGTATCAACCGATTTGGTGTGTGTGTGTGTGCGTGTGCGTGTGTGTGTGTGTGTGTGTGTGTGTGTGTGTGTGTGTGTGTGTGTGTGTGTGTGTGTGTGTGTGTGTGTGTGTGTGTGTGTGTGTGTGTGTGTGTGTGTGTGTGTGTGTGTGGTGGAAGGGGATTCGGGGATGTTCTACCGAACAGTCACTTATTTGGAATTCACAAGACATCAGTATGGAGATGCGTCCACAAAGTTGTCAAAGCAGTAAATGACGTATTACAATGACATACATTCAAATTTATCAGGCATCTTGATCCACAATACATTGTGGATCAAGATGGTTGATGAATTTGAATGTACAATGATTGCTCAGATGAGGAACGTACACACATCCCACAACTTATTGGGGCTATTGATGGCACTTACATTTCCGTGTTACCACCTGCAGATAAATATAGAGACTACATCAATCGAAAGGGATGGCCGTCAATAGTATTGCAAGGAATAGTTGATCATACACAAGTATGTACCTATCATACAAAGGTACGTACATATAATAAGTTATGCATGTAAAAGTTTATAATGATATATTTTATGTACAACTCAACGTTTTGAATAATTAATGTTAGATTTAGAAATATTAATTGCCAAGCACCTGGGGCACAACAAACATTTAATACTGCAGGTGAGATAACCAATCTTATTAATATTATTATTGAAATAAAATCATTGAATTCTTGACTTGCAATAATGAATACAAATAATTAGCCCAGATAACTAATTACTCAAATTAGCAATATTGGAGTAAGATTCAACAATCGCTGTAGTTAGAACTAAATTTTACAGAGAACTTAATATTACAAAGAAAATATTATTACAGATTATTTAAATTTAAATCAAAGTACCAATCTGTATATACATTTGTGGACATTTGTACCATATGTATGTCCGCAGATTACTCCGTCATTTGTGGTCCGATCCTCATGTCACTGATCTAAAAATTTTCCATTTTTAACGGATTGGGCAGCCATCGGCTCGAATTTTCCATATACAGGTTGTTTCAAAAATTATCGACCTCTTTTTTTTTTTAATTCTGTATATGGAATCCGAACTCATGGCAGCCTTCCCCGTTACATTTTGAAAATTTTGAGATCAGTTGCATGGGGCTCCGACAACAAATGACGGAGTCGTTTGCGGTCAACTGGACGTCTGTATGTATGTCCTCGGATTATTTCGTCATTTGTCATCCGAACCGATTCCAACTGGTCTTAATTTTTTCCACTTTTAATGAAGACGGCTGCCATCGGCTCGGCTTTTTCATATACAGATTGTTTCATAAAAGATCGGCCTCTCTTTTTTGAAACTCAATGTATTTCAAAATTTCGAACACATGGCAGCTCTTCTCATTAAATTTTGAAAATTTTTAGACCAGTAGCATGCCGATCGGCTCACAAATGACGGAGTATTTTGCGGTCATCCAGGCAAACATCCCAAGTAGAAATTTGATCCGGCATGCCGGATTTAGTTTGCACCGGATCAGGCCTAAATAAGATTCTGCCGGATTCGGCATACCAAATTTGACAACTATTCGGGCCAAATCAGGTCTTGATAAGGTATGCTGGATTCGGCAGAAGGGCCTTCACTTGGACACAGTATAATTGGACACAGTGCAAATGGACACGGTGCAAATGGACACAAAATTATGTACACGTTTCAAATGGACACGGTTTATTTCGACACAGGAATTTTGGACACAGTAATTTTGTACACAGGAAAAATAAATTCTAGATAAATTACAATTTGGACACGATAAAAATGTACACCGTGCAATTGGACACGTAAAATTTGTACACCGCAAAATTGTACACCGCAAACTTGTATACCGCCAACTTGTACACCGCAAACTTGTACACCGCAAAGTTGTACACCGCAAGTTGTACACCACAAAGTTTGGCGTGGAAAGTCGCAAACCCATGTGGTACAGAAAATGGTTTGCACACACACACACACACACACACACACACACACACACACACACACACACACACACACACACACACACACACACACACACACGGGGGGGGGGTGCAAGAGGGGCCTTCCCGCACTCACTCCGTCGAAGTCGCCATGTTGTACATTGCAAACAAAGTAAAGTTTATATGTATTAGCAGATTTCCAATACAGTATACACGGTGTACAACTTTGCGGTGTACAACTTTTACGTGTCCAAATAAACGATGTACAATTTTACGGTGTACAATTTTACGATGTATAACTTGGCGGTGTACAACATTGCGGTGTACAAATTTTACGTGTCCAATTGCACGGTGTACATTTTTATCGTGTTCAAATTGTAATTTGTCCAGAATTTATTTTTCCTGTGTACAAAATTACTGTGTCCAAAATTCCTGTGTCGGAATGAACCGTGTCCATTTGAAACGTGTGTATTATTTTGTATCCATTTGCACTGTGTCCAAGCGAACCACTTCCGTTTATTACCATAAGAATTTGATATCTTCTTTTGAAACAATATTTGTATTAATTTGTTTTTTATTATGACATATTATATTTTAAAGATAGAACATTTGAGGAGAAAATATTAACATCAAGATATTTAAACATATTTTTATATAATTAAAAAATATTTACAATTACATATTATTTACAAGTATTGTTATCACTCGGTCTTAATTACTTGATAAAGTAATTGATGTGATCTAAAAGTGTACTCTTGAATATCTTTTCCTTTTTAAATACCCTTACATTCTGTAAAAAAAACAGATATATATAGAATCAATTCGGGTGTATTTTAGAGATTAAATGAAAGTTTTTAATTAAAAGCATTATAATATTATATTTATTTGATAATAATTATAAACATAAGAAACGTAACCACATAAATGATTATTTATGGTAAACACAAAACAACTATTTAGAGTAAAATACTTCTTTGGTAATAGCAACGTATAATACTGAACATCTAAATATTTAAAAAATTATAATTATTTCAATAATAATGATTATTAGATGTATACTTATAAAATACACTGGCGCAAAAAAAAAACGAAACAAAATTTTTGACCGATTTTTAGGCAATCTTTAAAGTGATGCAACTTTGCGAAAAATCATCCAAATTACATGTACTTTTTTTTTATTAAAGGGCAAAGACTCTACTTTGAGAATCCTTACGCGAAAGTTTGATTTGTTAAGTGCGAACCTTTTGTATCGCATGAAAACCAAACATGTGTTTTTTAATTGAAAAAAGTAAAAGTTTGTTATCATTTTACACAAGTTTCTCGTTAAAATCTTGCTAATATTAAATTAGATTCTTAAAGTTCATTCTTTTCTAAGCAATTTAAAAAAAAATACATGTCGATACGATGTTTTTTGTTGATTGCACACGAGTTTGAAATTTGCACTGCATTTTAGGGTATTTTAGCGAATAAATACGGTATTTTTTGAATATCATGAATTTTGAGTATCAATATGATATTAAACATAGATTTTCTTTATGTTTAACTCAATCATACCGCCGTCATCAAAGTGACCCGATGTGCACCACGTAGAGAATTCATGGTTTTCAGCGAACCATAATTTTGGCGTATGTTTTTGATTGAGATTATGAAATATTTTCAGATTCTTAGAGATAATGAAGACTTCATTGAGAATCTTGTTTTTCGACTTAGAGCTTAGAATCTCATTCGTATGTATAAATCGTCAAATAAGTTTTTCTGATTCTTCACAAATAAAAATAACATTTTTACTTGGATAAATAAAATCAGGACAATTTTTAAAATGCAAAAAAGGATAAGGTATATTTTCTTTCTCTATAATAAGCTCAGGTGAACATTGCATACATTACAGTTTTTTATGTACCATCTTAGCAACAAAACCATTAATATACACAACAACATTTTGAGTGAACTCTGACAAGTTACAATCATAAACATTATCGTGAACAGTCAAAGCATTATTTACAGAAATGTTAGGTAATGATGCAATATCAAGTCCGCTCTCTGTTATTGCTTGAGACTTTTGTTTTTTCATTGCTGAAGAACAATTTAATATATTTATTTCTTGCAGAGGTATACAGTTTCCTAATCTATTGTCTTTAATTTCGCAATAAACTAGTAATTTTTTATAAGCTGCAATAAACTGTTCAGCTGTAGGATTATCGTTGTTTCCACAATGTAACCGAATTTTGCCAAAGAAAAGCTCGATACGGTCTTGCCCTAATTTATATAATGGAATGAATTTTGCCAAAGAAAAGCTCGATACGGTCTTGCCCTAATTTATATAATGGAATGTATTTTATCACTGAGTTGTCAATATCTATATATTTATCATACATGTTAATTGCACTATTTAAAGCTATAGTCAGCCCTTGAAAACCTGTTTTCCGTTCAGAATTCAAAACAGGTGTACCGTCGCGTAATTTTAAATTCTTAATATAACACAAATTTTTTCATAAAATTCTTTAATTTGCACTATGTTTTGATTGCACATTGCTTGTTTATAGCCTTTAGCTTTAATGTCTCGCGAGTTTAAAATATCGAAAACGTCATTTATTATTAAAATAAATGTAACTGTTCCATCGCAATCTGCGAATTCTTTCAACTTTAATTTATTTTTGCAAAATATTAGTGCTTCTGCTACAAATTTACTGAACAATTGTGTGGCTAATTTGGTTTTTATTTTTTGCTTACTGAAAAAGATATGACTCTTTTTTAATTTATTTGCTAAGTGCAATCCTTCATTTTTTTGCAGCTCATTCAGACATTTAAAATTAATTTCATTATTATTTGCATCAATAAAATCTTTTCTCTAAATAAATTCCTGATCAACTTAATCATATGAGTGGGTCTGGAAATATATAAGCGCCATTACTCATTTCAGTTTTTAAATTATTAACATCTAAATTGCAATCCAATAATTTAGAAGCAGTAAAATTGACTGCTGCGCCATCAATTGTAATGTTTATCACACTTATATAACAATCAGCTAATAAATCTAAACATCGTTTTATTAATTCACTTTTCTGAGTCCCGTTCAGAGATTTAATTAAAAAATATCCAATAGGAAGTTTTCAAGACTTATTTACAGCAACTAACGTAAAAGTTAAAACCTGTGTTACGTCCAGCTTTATGAAATGTTGGGTAGGATCGGGAGGTTGGTTAGGTGTCTTACGAAATGGAGATAAAGCAAGGAAGGGTGTAACGCAACACGATTCCCGAAGGCACACGCTCGAGGAAAAGACAAGTGTCTTAGGGCGGACGCACTTTTTATTGCTAGGAATGTGGATCAGTGTGCCGATAGGCTCGCTATAACCCTAATCTCCGAGCTATGCGTTGGTCCTAATTTCGAGTCAACGAACTTAATTGTTATAACTCGGGATCGGACCCGATCCAGTCTTTAGTCGGGGATGAGAGTAGGTTAATTTATAAATAAATAAAGAATTTTGACTTAACTACATATTTATTAGAATAGAATAGAATTTATTGTTTCCCAAATGGGGTTACAAGGCGCTTTTTTTTACACGGAGCGTTCCCGAACCGTTCACAAATACTTAAACCCTCTGCTCCCGAAACCGACCTGGCCATATGCGACCCTTACATTCTGTTACCTCCCACCCCTCTCGCACGCCCCTTACCCCCCTACCCCCCACCCCCTTCCTCCCCTTTTCCTCCATTCATCCCTTCTCTCTTCCCATTTCTTCTCTATTATTTTCTTCAACCTCTCTTCAAACCTCTCCTTCCTTTTTCCTTCTGGGACCTCTCCTCCTCCTCTTTTTCTCCTGACTTCCTCTGCTCTCCCTGCTTTGCCTTCTCCATCTTCTTCAGGCTTTCTCTCCTTCTCTCCTTCCCTCCTGCTTCTCCTGCTTCTTTCTCACCTCTCTTCTCCCCTTCCACGTCTCTCTCCTTATCTCCTCCGTCTCTTCCTAGTAACATAAAGCATAAGACATAAATTATCTCCTCCAGCTCCTCTCCCCTTTAATTCCCTTCCTCCTTTCCTTCTCCCTCGCCTATTTCCCACTTTTCTTTCCTTTTATTCCATACCCATTCTATCCCGTCCACCCACATGCTTCTATTCCCTACGTACACCTTCTTTCCCTTATTTCTCTCCTCTTTTGCCCTTTCTAACATCCTCCACCTGATTTTCCTCTCCTCCATTGACAGATCCTCATCCAACCTTACATCCCAGCGATTCTTTATCTCCGCCCTCCTCTCTAGCAACCAGTCTCTATCCTCCTCTCTCACCACCTCCGTTATCACCACTATCGTCCCCCTTTCCCCCACTCTTTCTGACACTATCCCTAACTCCACCTCCTTTCCCGTTTCCCTCTTCATAATCCCCTCTATTATCGCCTTTCTTTCTATCACCCCCTCCCCCTCCACTCCCCTCCATATTATGTTTCTTCTTCTCACCTCCCTTACTCTTCTCTCCCTTTCCGTCCTCCTCACCCTTTCCCACCCCTCTCTCTCTGCTATCTCCCTCATCCTCCTCTCCATTTCCCTTTCCACCCTTTTCCATGCCTCTATCCCCCTCTCCTTTTTACCATCACCGTTCCCATTTCTCTCCCCATCTTCCTCCTCCGCTCTCTCTGCGCTCTTCCTCTCCTCCCTGCCAGCTCCTCCTGCCTGTCCCTCCTTCACTTTCCTCCCCTCTTGGCTGCTTCCTTCCTCCTCGCCTCTCTCCTCGCCCCCTCGCCTCTTCTTCTCCCCTTCTCTTCTCGACTCCTGCCACCAGCTCTCCTCGTCTCTGTCCTTCCGTCCCCTCCCCTCCTCTTCCCTCTCTTCTCTTCTCCTCTCGTTCTCGCCTTCCCCCATTCTCTCCTCCCTCTTCTCTCCATCCAATTGTTCCTTTTTTCCTCTCCTTCCCTCTCTCCTGTCGTCCTGTCCGATCCTCTTCTTCTCCCTCTCTCCTTCTTCGCTGTCCCTTTGCGCTTCCTCTTTTCCACTGCCTCTTCTTCTCGCTTCCCGCATACTCCTCAGCTCCTCCCTCTCACCTGCTACCTCTTCTTCCCTTCTCAGACCTTCTCCTTCCAGCGCCTCTAACCTCTCTTCCAAGCCTCTTAGTCTCTCTCCGACTTCCCTCAGTCGCCTTGTCATTTCCCACCTCAATTTCCTCAACTCTCTTCCTAGCTCTTCCATCCTCTCTTCCTCCCTCGCTTCTCTCTTCTCCCCACTATTTCTCTCCTCTGAATCCGGCACTTTCTCTCCCTACGCACTTTCTCTTTATCTTCTTACTGTAATGTTCTTTCTCTTCCTGTGTCGAAATCACACTGTCGACATGTGCCATCGATGGACCACGTGTGCGGAAATCCGCGTTCCCAAAACACGCTACCATCCTGCCCTAGCACTCTTGCCAACTTAACTCTGTCCCCATATTGCCATTCCCTTCCTTCCACCAGATGACGTTCCTCTTCTCTCTTCGCGCTCACGCTACCGCATCTCCGCGCGCACCGCCATCTGCCCTCCGTCTTTCCCCTTCTCCTCTCCATCGAAACTCTCCTCTACGTCGCATCTCTCCAGCGCCCTCTCTCTGACCTCTTCTTCTCGTTCCTGCCTCCATCTTCCCCGCTTTCTTCTCTCGCTACTCCGATGCTTTCCCCGACTTCTCCATCCTAATATCTTCTCACCTCCATCTTCCTTTCACTTCCCTCCAATTACCCGTTTATTTCCCGATCTTCTCTTCCCGATTTTCCACTTCTTTCTCTCCTCTCTCTTACATTACACCCTCACAACACTATTCACTCCGGAGCTCTCTGTGCCACCTCTACTCTTAACCACGCCATCTTCCAATCCTCCAACTACATATTTATTATAACACACGTATTTTTTACAAATAAAGAGCCTGAGTTTGCGATACAGGGCTGCGTTCAGATTTCCCACTCGGGTGCACCTAGGCACCCAAAGAGCGTTCAGATTCCTCTTAGGGTGCTTTTGCCGGACGTTAGGGATGGGACCGGTAGGATGTTCACATTGCCACTTTATCCACTCGAGAGAGTGAAAAAAACCACACGGGTCCTTGAGCCGGGTGGAACGGGTAGGATATGACGTCATATAGACTTCTTCCTGTTATAAAGCTGTGTTCCAAAATGCTTCGACAATATGAAAATTTATATTTGAGGTTTGTACGCTACAGATTTTTAATATTGTCAATGCAATATTTCTATATTTTCTGATCCTTTTCTAAAAAAGATATGTTATTTATTTATCGAATGTATCGAAGTCATCTCGAAAGTCTCGAAGAATTGTTGCCTTTAATCCGCGATGCTGATTGGTTCTTTCGCTGATCACTGAGCCGCATGCTTCGTAGTGTTTGACAGTTGTGTTTTCAAATCAAAATTGGTTATATCAAAAGTGTGTAAGTAATAAGGTAAGTAATAAAGAGATATATTAAGTAATAATATAATCTCTCTCTCTCGGAAATAACAATAATATCTTTAAAATTTTATAATCTTTTAGAAAAAAAGAAGGAAAGGAAATATATTTGGTAGGAGAAAGAGAGAGTTTCGACTTTTGTAGAAAGAAGAAGCAGAAAAGGAAACAGAAGGTGAAACAGCGACTTC
Source organism: Monomorium pharaonis (assembly GCF_013373865.1). Taxonomy (NCBI): domain Eukaryota; kingdom Metazoa; phylum Arthropoda; class Insecta; order Hymenoptera; family Formicidae; genus Monomorium; species Monomorium pharaonis. The sequence goes on from NC_050467.1 coordinate 13,169,821, forward strand.
TATAGAAAGAAGGAGCGGAAAAAGAGAGAGAGAAAGAGAGTGTAAGAAAGAAGAAAAAGAAAAGTGTTAGAGCATTAACAGTAAATATTATTGTAAGTTAGCAGCTCGCAATTACATATATTATTGGCTATATTTTTTTCTGTGTGTGTATATTTGTGCGTGCGCGCGCGCGTGTGTGTGTGTGTAAAATTATGTAAATTTATAAATAATTACATAATATTATATAAAAATATATTTTATTAAAAATTATTATTTACTTAATTCTTTTAACTTTTTTTAAATAAATACATACATATATGTGTGTGTGTGTGTGTATTTATAAAAAAAAGTTTAAAAAAAATAAGTAAATAATTTTTATTAAAATATGTTTTTATATAATATTATGTAATTATTTATAAACTTACACTTACACGTTTTTTATTCAAAATTGCAGAAGATAGAGGATAGATATAGACAACATAAAAATATGATTAATAATTTGTGTTGAGAGAGAAAGAGAGAAAGAGAGAGAGGGAGAAAAGGAGAGTGAAAGAGCGTGAGATAAAAAAAAATAAAAAATAAAATTTAAAATAATTAAGTAAATAATAATTTTTTATAAAAATGTTTTTATATAATATTATGTAATTATTTATAAAATTATACTTACACGTTTTTTATTCAAAATTGCAGAAGATAAAGGATAGAGGATTAAAGAAAGAGAAAAAGATAAAGAAAGGAGAGAAAAAAAGAAAAGAGAGAAAAGATTCAAAAAGCATAATTCTTTTAAATTAATAAACATTAAGACATTTCATAAAAAAGCGGAGAGAAAAAAGGAAGAAAGACGAGATAGGTATTTAATAATTGTTTAAAAAGCTGTAAAGCTTGTTTTGTCAAAATTTTGAATTTTTAATGACTTAATTGCGTTTTTATTTTTAACATATATAAATGTTTTTATTTAAGGTTAAAGAAAATAAACATTATATTAAAAAAAGAAAAAAAGAAATAGAGGAAGCAGAGAGTAAGAAAAGAAAAAAAGAAATATTAAAGAGGTATATACAGAAAATAGAAATAAAAATTTACATAATATTAATGAATGTCAGGGGTAGAAAATCAATATATCATTTGGTTGTAATTAACATTGACTCCGAACTGGTAGATATATTGATTTTCTTATAGCTGTTTCAAAATCAATTAATATAGCTGATACGGACGTAAAACCATATACATATACACTGCAAAAAAATGTAATGTATCCAATGAGATATGTAGTTGAGGACTGCCTACTCAATGCAATACTATATGTTATATTAGCACTTAACAAATCAAACTTTCACCTAGGGATTCTCAAAGTAGAGTCTTGGCCCTTTAATTAAAAAAAAGTACATGTAATTTAGATGATTTTTCGCAAAGTTGCATCACTTTGAAGATTGCCTAAAAATCGGTCAAAACTTTTGTCTCGTTTTCTTTTGCGCCAGTGTTTATATAGATATTTATAAAAAATAAAAAGTTTAAAAAAATTGCAAGAATTAAATGATAGGTAGAAGAAGAAGAGAAAGAGAGAGAGAGAGAGAGAGAGAGAAGGAAAGAGAGAGAGAGAGAGAGAAATTAAGTAAATTTAAAGATCTTATTAAGAGAGAAAAAGCGAGATTTCGGGAAGGTAACATTTGCGTTTTAAATATTTTGAAAAAAAGGAATCTTAAACTCTTAATTCTCATTTCTTATTAATTATCATTCTAAATAATTATCAATTTTTATTAATTATTATTCTCATTAAATATCATTTGCGTTTTAATTATTTTGACATTTTGTGTATTTTAATAGAAGAAAAGGAATGAGATTAAAGAGAAAGAATTGAGATCGAGAGAGTTTAAAAAAGAAATCCAGAAAGTGAAAGTGTTGAAATTTGATTGAAAATTATAATATTATAAATTTTAATTTATTTAAAAATTTAAATTTAACGTTGTATTATTAAGGCATAAGATTTAAAATATTTAATTTTAAAGTTGTTGGATGCTTGTTGTCAAAAGTTGTTGAAATGGTCAGAAAGCGATAGTGAGTTTTATCGAAAGAGATTAGAAAAAGAAAGAGATTAGATGAAAGGAAATTATAATTGAGAGAGATTAAACAAGAAAGCCAGAAAGTGAAAGTTTTGAAATTTTATTGAAAATTAACAGGTAACGTTACATTTAATATATTATAATTTTTAATTTATTTAAAGGGGATTAAGTATGGAGGTAAAGTGTGTAAGAGTGATATTAAGAAACATGCAAATATAATATAATAAATAATTTGTGTTTAGAGAGAGAGAGAGAGAGAGAGAGAGAGAGAGAGAGAGAGAGAGAGAGAGAGAGAGAGAGAGAGAGAGAGAGAGTGGGGAGGAGGGGGGAGAATGAGAGAGCGTGAGAGATATAGAAGAGGATTAAATAAGAAAGTAAAGTGTGTAAGAGTAATATTGAACAATATGAAAATAATATAATTAATATAATTAATAATATAATTAATAATTTAGAGAGGGGGAAAGGGAGAATGAGGGAGCGTGAGATAGAGAAGGGCATTAAATATGATAAAGTGTGTGAGAATAATATTACAGAAGAAGAATAAGTGTTCAATATAAAAATGCTAAGTGGCGCGCGCGAAGCGCGCGCAATGTTGTGTTCTAGTACTAATAAAATATATAAATGACATTTATGCGCAACTTGTAGACAAATTTATGGATTTCATCTAATTTATATCAAAATAGAAATCATCGTCCATTCTTTAAATTGAATTATGATGTTCTACTAGTATTTAATTCTACTTAATTACATTTAATTACAAAAGATACTTATGTTACTATTTGTTCTAGCAATGACCTATTAGATGCACCTACTGTTAACATGAATGAACGTCGGCGAGCTATTGCACTTACTGCGATTACTCTCAGCAATGAATTTCTTCGTTGCCATGTATTTTTCGATTCAGATAGTGAAACCAGTGATGATTCGGATTTAGATGAAGGAGATATAAGAAGACGAGTTGACTTACGTGGAGGTCAACGGAAGCCTCCAAGAGTGAAAAATTATGTTGAAATAACTGTACCAATATTTAATGCACAGCAGTTTAGATGACCGGCATTTTCGGATGACCGTATGAAAATTTAGAAGCAAAGCTCAGTCCTGTTCTCTCTTTATCTTAAGGAAAAGCTGTAATTCCAGTGAGAAAGCAATTATTGGGGTCGTTGTGGTTGTTGGCAACACTTGATTCATATCGGTAAGTTTCTGATAAACATTTACTTTTATATAAGCAAAAAATGTGTAATAATTTAATTAATATGAGTCTTTCAAGTTCTGTTGGTGAAAGATTCGACCTTGCTAAAAGTTCGTTAAGTAAAAGTTTCATGAGAGTCGTTGCATGTTTGAATGATATATCAGGCCAAATCATTTTATGGCCAAGTGGACAAGAACTTGATAGAGTGAAAACAGATTTCAATAAAAATTCGTTATTACGAGGCATTATTGGTGCCATTGATGGCACACATATTCTTATAAAAGCGCCTAAGGTATGTAATTATGTTATTGATGTCTATTGTAAAAAAATGTAATATTGTAGTAGAAAGTAACTTGGAAGTAAGTGGAGAGAAAAAATTTTGCATTCTTTTTATTCCAGGTTGACTCCCAATACTGTAGAATCTATAAGAAAACGTATGCCATAATTTTGCTGGCAGTCTGTGATGCTCGTATGAAATTCACTGATTGTTTTGCAGGATTTGCAGGTTCAGTTGGAAACGTAAGAGTTTTCAGAAATTCCGATTTATAGAGAGAAATTCAAATAGATAAACAATCCTTTTTTTGAAATGATGAATTTATTATTGGTGACAAGGCATACCCTGTTTTAACATGGTGTATTTCCCCGTATATTGATCATGGTCAACTTACAGCTGTAAGAAATTTTGTTACTTATTTTTATTATATTATTTCTTGTAAAATTGATTTAAATTTACACATTTTTTAATTTCTCTTCAGGCCCAGAAAAAATTTAACACCGTTCTTTCATCAAAACGATCGGTGATTGAACGTGCATTTGCACTATTAAAAGGTAGATTTCGTAAACTAAAGTTTCTTGATATGAATGTAGATGAAATGATTCCACATGTTATAATTGCTTGCACAGTATTGCATAATATATGTCTGGATGGCATTAATGGAAATGATGTAGAAGACTTTATACAGGAAGGTATGGAAATGGACATTGAGGAGGCTTATGTTGGAAATATACCTAATGAAGAAGCGAAAGAAGTAAAACGTGAATATTTGTGCACTTGTCGCTGAAGCTTAATATTGACACACAATTTAATAATTATTTTTATAAGTATACATAAAAATAAAAAAAAAATAATTCAGTATGTAATAGAAGAAGATCCGTTATTGCACCAATGTAGATTAACTTTAGTTCAAATAAAATAATTTGTATTACATTTATTCATCTGGTGTATTTCAGAAAATCACATTTTCTTTGAAAAAACAAATTTTTTAGTAAAGTTAATTATTATATTTTAGCAAAGAAAATATGATTTTTTGATATGTACCAGATGAATGAATGTAATACAAATTATTTTATTCTAATACTTTAGAAGTAGAAAAAAATAGTCTCATATCAATCTCTAGTCTCATATGGGCTTAATAAAAAACCAAACTATGAATCCCAATCAAAGAATAATAATAAAAAAGTAGATGTTTTAGTTCGTATAAACATTCATTTTTATAGTTGGCGCATTTTCTTCATATTATTTCTTTTGTAGAGAAAACATCTTTTTTGAAAAAGACAATTTTGTTAAAATTTCACACATTTATAGTGCCAAATTAAAATTATTTTGTATTTGTAATTAAAGATAATAGGAAAAATTTATGGGTAATAAAACATCTTTTATTTTCTAATTTCTTATCTTTTATAGTTATTTATTAAATTAAAACTTTTTAAGATTACATTTTATGTAATAACAAAATAAAAAAATAAAATAAATTGTTGCTTTTCAACTGTAATTTTTAAATGTAAAACAATAAAAAAAATACTAAATATTAATTAGATATCTATTTTGCATATAACATCTTTGTATCTTCTCCTTAACAGTAACAAAAAACTAAGAAGCATCATAATAACTTCACAATATTATTATACATATCACAAAAAATGGCTTATGACTACAAGAATGGAAGCATTGCAATTTCATACCTAAAAATTTTAGTATGAAACATTCATCTTAAAAACGTTAAACATCAAGCAAGAGAAAAACATATTAAAAAATACCTTAAAAAATAAACAAAATATAATAAGAAATTATATAATTGTAACAAAAAAAACTAAATAATTTTTTAACATTTACGTTTTACGTTTAACGTTTACAGAACTAAAAATTCACATGGAGTATTTAAACTACAATTTTTAGTATACATATGTTAAAAGAGATTGATTCGAATATTTAGAATATCAAAATAAACTCATATTTAAATAATCATTATAATTAACAAAAGAAAAATTTAGGACTAGATAGTATACAGTAGTTATTAAACTGAATTATAAGTTGTCATAGTTATCGTAGTTATAAAATAGACTGTGTAATCTTACGTTACATATCATATAGCATAAGCTATCTTTGGCAAAAAAAACAAATTAATTTAAATTGCTATTCCAAAATATAAAGGTCCATCCAAATAAGCTTGTATAGTTACATAACCATATGTATAAAAAAATTATCCAATCATATATGTATTTTAAAGACATATATAAAATGGAAGTAGATAAATTTTCTTTATGCATATGTTTATACATCTATGCAAGTTTATCTGAATAGGCCCTTACATTAAATATATAAAATATGATTTAGTAAAGAAACAACATATTTTAATAAGATATCTTATAAAAACAGCCAAACATTGCATGAAACTACTAGCTGTTTCATCAGTTAGAGCTTTTCCAATAATTTTTCCATTTGCTCTTTATAAACTGCTATAGCTTTATCTTGTCTTTCCATCTTCTCTTTATGCCGCTGCATTCTAGCTTGCTCCCGTTCCTTTGCTTCTGTTCTTTGTTGTACACTCCATTTGTCCAATTCTTTCGCTATTTTACTCTTCTTCCAATTTGGTTCTGGTAAATTTTCTTTTTCATCACTGTCAGAACTAATTGATGATACTGCTCTCTTCGGAACGGATATCCTTTTCTTTAATGTTGATAATATTGAAATAGGTTTTACAATTGGTTTTTCACTTAAAACAGCCTCCATTTCTTCGTAAAATTTACATGTTTTTAGTTCTGCTCCACTCTGATTATTATGATCTTTTTCTTTAGTATATGATTTTCTAACGTCTTTAAATTTGTTTTCGCACTGAGTACCGTAAAGCTCCACAAAGGATTTTCTTTTTTCAAATCATCTGCAATCATTTGCCACTTTACTATTTCTAATCTGAGTACTTTTGAAATCACTTTGGTGGTTCTTCCATTTAGAAATAAGTGCTCTCACAGCATTGGCATCTGTTCACTTAACAGGTGCAAAATCCGATGAAGAAAGATACTGTTTATTATTCGTATCTGCAATGAAATATTTATATAGTGACAATAAAAGAAAAACACAATAAATAAATCAAGTTTCTATTAATTAATTAAATGTATACCTAAATTGTTATAAGGTCTAATCAGTTCTTCTGGATTAGTTTTATCAGCATCAGATGAAACTGAAGGAACAACATCACAATTTTCTACAAGAAAATGATTGTATTATTAGGTAAGAAGATGACGTAAGAAGTGTCAGGAATCATCATAAGAACATCAACTGTAACAAATCATGCTTATTAGTTTATAAATAGACACACAAAATTAACTTTGCAAATAAAATTTTAGCAAAGAAAATGCGATATTCTCAAATACATCAGATGAATAAATATGATACAAATTATTTTATTAATGTTATATATTGACACAATAACAACTCGAAATTTCTTTTTGTTTTTATGGGTTTCTTGTAATAGAAAAAACTGGACATAAATACCTAGTAACCCTAATAGCAAAATGCTAGCAGATTGCGAGTAGATTGGCAGCAAATTCAATCAGATACCCATTGCAGATCCATAGCATTCTGTGTCCGCATTAAGCTCAGTATTTGTTGACAAAGCCTGCTGGCATGGCATGCCAGCAGATTGATTGCAGAAACCGAGCAGGATCTGCTGACATAACCTGACAGCAGATTGGCAGCAGAAATCAAGCAGATATCTAAAAGATTTCTTAAATCGGATATCTTAAAGTGCAACTAGAGATAAAAAAATAAAATAAAAATTTCATTTTTTTTAAATTATTTTTATTAACAGTACATACTAAATTTAGGACAAATTTTTATTAATTAATTAAATTTAAATTATATTGTTTTATTTTATTCTTACTTGCCGCTGGTAGGTTTTGAACCCGGGACCTTAGGATGACAAACCTTGTACTCTATCTGCTACGCCAATTTGACTCATCGGTATGAGTACTTGTTATTGTCTACATATACCAATATGTTATAAACTGACACAATTATATTATTTTTTATAAAAACAATTAAATTTTGCAAAACATATTAAAAATAAATAGCATTAATTTATTTACTTATTAATTTCATTGTTAAATTTATCTTTTTCCATAATAATTTTATGGAAATTGCGATCTATTTAGCATTAATACTTTGAAGCGTTCAAATGGTTAATTAGATGGTTAACTATATAGATCATATATTCTAAGAAAAATTGAATAGTACATCTATTATCCTGTTTTTGTTCAGTACATGATGAATTTAGATTTTGTGCATTTTTTTGTGCGCAGTAATTGTAGACAAACTGTAATTTTTAAAAACATTATCTTTATGATAATTTTTTTAAATATCAAATGGATTTCTCATTCAGGATGTTATAATGTTGTCTGATTTTTGGTACGACGCGCATGGACGGCTCAAAAATCGGACAGCATTGTGTGATATCTTTTATGAGACATTAAGCTGATATCATAAGGATAACATTTTTAAGAAACTTAAATGAAACTCTTCAATAAGATATCTCAAAGACCTCTCTTAGATATCTCTGATAAATGTTACCATTTTGACATCATTTCCAAGATATCTAAATGTTTTCTTTAAAAAGTTCTCTTAAAGTTTTCTGACAAGCGTATTGTCTGGGCTTTTTAAATTTATCTGAAATTCTTTTATCTGTATTATTTTCTATTGGTTGCCGGTATTATACATATACTTTAAACTTATGTATAATACAAGTAACCAATAGGAAATAATATAGATAAAAGAACTTCAGATAAATTATAAAAATATAGCTGCCTAATACTTTTGGCCAAGCCTGTATACATACATATATTTTTATATAATTAGGGATCGTAAGGAAATAAAATTATTATAATTGTCAATACATTTTTAATAAGAGTTTAGGCATCATTTCTGTTATTTCAAATTTACCGTTATCGCGCGGTAGCTCAATACAATAAAGTACTTAATCTTTCAATACAATGTATATCGGCGAGAGAACAATTAAACTCTTATTAAAAATGTATTGACAATTAATAATTTTATTTCCTTACGATCCCTAATATATTAGAAATATATGTATGTATACAGGATTGGCCAAAAGTATTAGACAATATAATTTAATTTCTCAATAATTTCTACTGCCGCAAACTTTGTTCTTACGTTTTTTTCTATAGAAACATATTAATGCAAGTTTTAATTGGCATTTAAATGGCAATTAAGATTATAAAGTAACGGACATACTGTTTGATTTCTGCTGCCGATCTACCTACAGGTTATGTCAACAGGCTCTGCTCGATTTCTGCTGCCAATCTGCTGTCAGTTATATCAGCAGGTTTTGCTCGATTTCTGCTGCCAATCTGTTGTCAGATTATGTTAGCAAGCTCTGCTTGATTTCTGACAGCAGTTTGCCGACATCGTTGGATATTACAGACTCTGTATAAAATTTGTTGCCATTCTGTCGTCAAAAATTGATAGCATGCTCTGCTCAAAATCTGTTCCTGCAGGCTTGGCTATCTGGGAATATTTAAAAAATGAATACAGAAAATGAAAAAATTCCTTATCTATTATGGTACATGTGAGTTCAAGTCATAAATACTTACTGATACTTACTTTATCACGAATAAATAACGATCCATCCAGTATAATAGGTTTGTTGGTTTCTGATTTATATAATTCATGCCTTTTGGCATCTAAAGCAAAACTTGAACTAGACATCTTTAAGTACGCGTTCTGAAATATATTAACAATTAATAATAATTTAAACTAGATCGCTTAAGTAAATACACACAAATGTTATCGTTTACTAATTACAAGAAATCAAAATAAAGTGAAAAAAAGGTCAACAAACAAGCAAGTAAATAGTTAGTGGGTAATAATAATTAAATCTTACCCAATCAGCAGACAACGTTTATTAAATATCTTTTAAACGTTTTTTTTTCATTGATTTTACATTTGTACATTTTCATTGCCAAAAAAACATTTATTACACGTTAAAAAAACATCTATTTTACATTTAAAATCCATTTGTTAAATAAACGTTTTTAACGTGTTTATTTTATATTTATTTTACATTTATTTCATATTTATTAGTCATTTACAACATACATGTAGCAAATATTTTTTTACGTTTATTTGATGTTTATTTTAGATGTAATTTATATTTATTTTACACTTACAACTAATTAAAAACGTAAATATAAAAAACACTTGTTTATATTAATTAAGTTAATATTTATTACATTACAACGCTATACATATGATATTTCCTATGAATATAATCGATATATGTACTGAAGTTAATTTTGATTTATGTGATAAATATTAAATACATAAATTTGGACAATTGTTTTAATTTTATTATATAAATTTATAAATTATTAATAAATGTAAAAAAATTTAATGTAAAACCAATGTGAATTTAATGTAAAACAAATATGAAACAAATATTAAAAAATGTTTTTTAAAATTATAATTTTTAATTAATGTAAATAACATTTTTAAAACAATATTTTAAAATATTAAATATAATATGTATGTTTATAAATGTAACTATTAAATATTGTAAAATGGGGAAAAATGTTATTTACAAAATATTGAAATGTTTATGTAAAAAATTAAATTTTTATTGTAAAATAAATATTAAATAAATGTCAATTAATAATTACAAAAAATAAATATTTGATAAAACAATGTTAAAACGTCTATGTAAAACACATTTTTTTACATTTGTTTATTATATATATTTATATTATATATGTATTACATATGCTAATATCGATATATACGCAATACAGATTTGACAAAACTTATTAATTAGCACAGGCGCAGTGTGTGTCGCGCGCATTGGCGCATATCGATTCATGTGTCGATCGATATGTCGGTCGATATTCTCGCACATGTATTGCACGCTGATGGTCGCAACACTCGCAACGTGAGACACTACCGGTTGTTGCTTTTGTATTCATAAATTGAAATTAAAAAAATTGTTTATACAAACAAATGAGTATTTAGCAAATACAATACAAAAACTAGTTAAGTCTGATTAATATTTTTTTCAGATTTTACACTCAAGCGGTTTTGGAAGTTCGGAATATAAAAATTTTGAATTTTTTAAGACTAAAACACTTTTTTTATTTTTAATAACAAACGTTTTTTTTATGTTAAAATAATATTACTTTAACATTTAAAAAATGTTTTTTAAATGTTAAAGTAATATTATTTTAACATAAAAAACCGTTTTTTTTTTTAAATGAATAAAAAAGGATCTATCTCATTGATTAAACGTTTTGAAAGATATTTTTTAAACATTTTTTAAATGTTTTTTAAATGTTAAAATAATATTGTTTTAACATTAAAAAAACATTTTTTTTAATGAATAAAAAAGGATCTATCCCGTTGATTAAACGTTTTTAAAAATATTTTTTAAACATTTTTTAAACGGTTTTTAAATGTTTTTTGCAATGAAAAAAAAACGTTAAAAAAACATTTTTTTGCTGATTGGGTAGTTGCCCCATTGAAAAGATGAAATGGAAATCTAGATGGTTATCCACAGGTATGTGGATTCCCATAGATTTTAGATGGTTTTGTATGGATTCCATATAGTTTTTCCATATGGAATCCATACAAAACCGTCTAAAATCCATGTAAATCCACATACGTGTAAATAACCATCAGGATTTCCATCTCATCTAAATTCAACATGCGCTGAACAAAAACAGAATAATAAATGTATACTATTCAATTTTTCTTAGAATTATGATCTATATTATAGTTAACCATCTAATTAATCATTTAAACGCTTCAAAGATTAGTGCTAAATAGATCGCAATTTCCATCAAATTATTAAGGTTATGGAAAAAGATAAATTTAACAATGAAATTAATAAGTAAATAAATTAATGCTATTTATTTTTAATGTTTTGCAAAATTTTATTGCTTTTATAAAAAATAATATAGTTGCGTCAGTTTATAACATATAGGTATATGTAGACAATAACAAGTACCCATATCGACAGATTTCGGTGTCCGAAAAATTAGTGATAAAACAAAGCAGTTTAATATCCCCTTAACCACCCCACCAACGCCTAAAAAATCCGCATTTATATAAAAATTTAGCGTTTTTTTGTCGCTGATTTGTTGCCCTATTCCGAATTTTATCGCTCAAGCCGTTCAGCAAGAAATGACGTTTGAAAAGGGTGGAGCCAGCTTGCCATCAAGCTATCCCCCCATAATAAAAAAATGTATTTAGAGCGCTCAAATCGAAAAAATAACTACACCAGAATTTGTTGCTATTTTGTCGCTCTAAGATAGCGCAAAAACATTTTGGAATTATTACATTGCTCAAGATATACCCCTATGTACTTACAATTAGTGTTGCTATACAGATGTCTTTTAAAAAATGATTCATTTCCAAAATGTTTTCGCACTATGTTAGAGCAACAAAATAGCAACAAATTCTGATGTATTCATTTCTTCGATTTGAGCACTCTAAATATATTTTTTTAAGTATTGGGGGGGGGGGCTAGCTATAAACAATGCCCTTCCAATATTTGAAAGGATTGATATTTCCCGTGGTCATTCCGAACGTGGCCATTTCGAACATGGTCAAATTTACGCGTAGCCATTTCGAACATGGACAAATTATATCTACTCCGTTGTATAATCAGATAAGTACATTACACAAAATTTTCATTTTTTTATGAAAATAAGTATTCTGAGATAAGTTTAATATTTTGTGTTGTTTCATATATAATTATTATATTTAAAGAAAGAAAGGAAGAAACACTTTGTTTGAAGTTAAAGTAGAAGAAGTAAAAGAATAAATAAAAGAAAAAAGAATATAGACAAATAAGGAGAGAGAAAGAGGGGCGAGAGGGAGAGGAAAAGGGGAAGAGGGGGCGGGAGAGAGAGAGAGAGAGAGAGAGAGAGAGAGAGAGAGAGAGAGAGAGAGAGAGAGAGAGAACAATTTTATTCGTCAAGGCATAAGCCGAATGGCGTGGTAGAAACAATACATAATTCAATACAAGTTTATAATTGAAAAAATGACGCAGCACGCTAAAATTTGTACATAAACTGTACAAATTAAAGGCCCGTATTCATAGTCGTTCCTCAATTCTCAAGATCGGTCTGTTTTTGTCTCGCGTATGATAAAACGCAGTAGGCGAGACAATGACAGACTAATCTTGAGAAATGAGGAACAACTATGAATACGGCGGGTATTTAAGTATAGAGCTTGAAGTAAACAAGATTGCAAGATGACTCCATATAATCCATCTATGTACTGCGTTCTTCCTACACTTTCGTTCTCTGCGTCTTGCTAGCCTCTTTTTTGTATCTACAAACTGGGCTATAACTATACCTTCATCCTATGCTCGCGCACCCATGCATGGGCTTTCGCATTACCTCGTTTTCTGTTTCGGTTTTTACTTGTACTTTTGGTATGTGTCACTGCTTCACCTGTATTACTGCGCTCTATACACTATATTCTGTCAAGCTACAATCTGAGTTTACCCTAGATTATTAATAAAAGCTTTATCTATCTATCTATCTATTTATAATGGACAACTACAACGCTTAGAAACATAACACTTAGAATATGAGATTATTTGTGGCAAACCGCAGAAGTGTATCATTTTAGAGATAATCATCCAAATTCTTGCTAAAAAGAAAAAATAATTTACTCGTATATATTAAAAAGAAGAAGTAATTTATTCGTATATATTTTTCCACAACGTTTATATTATCATTCCACGCCACCGTTTACCATTTTTATTATCTAAAATAAATTTAAAATAATTATATTGCTTATTATTCCCCAATAAACGCAGAACTTCGATTCCGTTTTTTATTTATTTACGTACGTAGCGTAGTAAGAGAACCAATCAGCATCAGAAAAGAACTGACAACATTTCGTTACATTTCAGTGTCAATGTCATACTGCTTTAAAGAATAGATTTATGTATGTTGTGTATTTCGTATTTTTTTTTAATGTTTTTAAAGAAGGAAGAAAATTAGGTAATAAATTAATGTATGTAAGTATGCTTTCTCTCTCTCTTTTTTTTCTTTCTTTCTGTATATAATTATTAATTTATATAATTATTATTGCAATTACTATTTTCAAAAAATAAAAAGCTAAATAGCGCGCGCGTAGCGCCTATGTTGGTCTAGTAAAAGAAAAAAGAGTATAGACAAATAAGGGGAGAGAGAGAGAGAGAGAGAGGGGGGGAGAGAGGAAGATGGAGGAAAAGAGAGAGAGAACAATTTTATTCGCCAAGGTATAAGCCATGCCCCTGACTCTCGTAGTTCCAGTGGCTACGTAATGTCCCCGTGGCACTGGCAACATGTTGGCCTGCTAATATATATGTGTATATTCATGGGATTCGGCCGTGTTGACTAAACTTTCTGAATTGTAGCTTTGTACTAAAAAACTTAAACCGTCAAAAGATCCTAATTACTTATTATTACGTAATTTTAATTACGAATTAATTACGTAAATTTTTTTGTTTTAATATGTTTTTTTATAGGGTAAGTATTAAAATAATATAATAACACGATAGATTATTATAAGGAAAATTTATTTACGTTTTATAATCTTTAGCTGTTTTTTTATATTTTGGTTGACTTTGTGCTTCATTATTAATTTTATTGCAGTATTGTTGCATACGCATGCGAATATAAAATTCTATGATTTGTGCCATCATGATATCGTCATGTGGCTTATACAGAAGTTTTATATTTCCTATATAAATATGTTCCAAAATTATCACGTAAACATCACTATGATGGCAGTATTTACAAAATAATGTCTCTAAATCTTTAATAAAATTAAATATTTTTAAGTTCGGGTGCACAAATAATCCTTTTTTGTTTATGATAAATTCTGGAAAAAAATAACAATCTTCGGAATTAATAAACGCATTTTTACAAATGTCACATTTTATGCGTTTCCTTATATAATTACATAAATAACCTACAGTATAATAAATTATACAATCTGTAATTTCTGGCTGATAAAAATCTGAGTCTGTTAAATCCTCGAAAGCTTAATAATCTTCATTTGCAACATAATCTAATTTTTCTTTTAATTCTAGTAATGATTTATTATTTGAGTTTTGATATAATTGTCTTATATTGGTTACAGAAATCAATAGTTCATAGTTTTCAACAGAACAATAATTTCCATAGCAAGGTGGTTTCAGGATAGTAAAAGTGCTTAAAATTTTATATAATTAGAAGAATGTGGAAATTCCAGGATGATCATTACAACCAGCTGCTTGTCGAATTGAATCAAAAAATCTCTAAAACTCTAAATCTCTAAACAGATAATAATGGAAAACAAAATTAACGTAAATATTAGAAAATAATAGTATATACACATTTTTTTGAAAATTACACCTATAACACGGATTTAAAAAAAAGTTGACTGCAATATAGAATTATACAGTTCTATATTGCTATTAAAAAGTATATATTACACAATTTTTCCCTATAAAAAATGTTTTACTAATATTAATAATTATACATATACATATATATACATATATATATGTATACATTAAACTTAATCTAAGTGGTCTATAAATACTACAAAATGCGTGATATCTCAACAAAATTACCTTTTTAAAAAAGATAAAAAAAGGCGCCAAGTGTTTGATTTTTCTTTTAAGCAAAAAAATTATTGGATGGTTCAACCTAAGTAATATAGGGAAAAAATCACAAATTCAAGATAAAACTTTTAATCAAATTCAACTTAAGTGGTATATACTTTTGGATGGTTCAACCAAAGTATTATATACTAAGTGTGTCAAATTCAACCTAAGTAATATATACTAAAGTAATATATACTAAATGTGTCAAATTTAACTTAAGTAATATACATTCCTGAAATGGTATTACTTTGATTATTAAAGTGACAATTATTTTAAATAAAAATTACACACACAAATTAATTTCTCTACAAAAATTATGATATGTAAATATTTTGCGCCAATTAAGAATAAACATTACAAAATGAGAGCATTAAGTTTTTTCTTTACAAAAATAATGATATGAAGAAATATATGCGCCGATCTATAAAAATAGAAGTTTATTCTTTGGCTGGCATTCATAGTTTGATTTTTCATTAAGCTTGCATCAGACTAAAGATTGATATTGAGATTAAATTAAAATGTAACCAATTAGGAACAAAACCAATATTTTTTAACTTTGCTTTGAATGATCAAATTCCAATTTAATCTCAGTCTCAATTTTTAGTCTGATATGGTTTTAAGATTCTCTTAAGTTTATCTTTAGATACAATTTTGTTAACTATAAAGGTAATTTAATTATAAATTCAAAAAAATCTTAAATGCAAGATCAAACTATAAATATCAGCCTTTCGTATTAAATTATTGGCTGCTGCGCGCCTGTAAAAAACAATTGTCAGGAAGCATATTAGCAAGAAATAAAGAACATAATATTGAACTGGCTATAATACTAAAATAAGTATTGTTACGTCCGGCAGACTCCACGATTTCTCTTCGTCAGAGAAACAAATAATTTACAAAAGAAATTCTGTTTCAACGGTCTCCGATAATTTTTTTTATGCGTGATGACAAACATAGATGGACGAAACGATCAAGTTGATAATTTCGACTCCTTTTGAATATCGAGTCAACAAATAATAAATTCTGAACGTGGAAATACAAAAAGGTTCCACGTTTCCTCATAAAAAAATGAGCGATAAAGAATCCAAACATTAGCAAAATAAATAACCGTTTCCTCTATCTGCAAATCTTACCGTAGCACGTCTAGCACAATAAAGAACTATTTATCTTTTAAACCCAAAGGGAAGATAACCTACCTACGCGATAGGTCGCATCCGTTCGCTAAAATTAAAGAAATGTGGGAGGAAACAGAGAAACTTTCGGCTCAATATTGATTGGTCAAAAAGGAAAAACTATTTTTCCAATAAGAAAACGTAGGGTTCACCCACTACACAATCCTGAAAAAGAGTCCTACCAATTAGAATATTTGAACCACCTACATCTAGATCCTCCCCCTGTAAGGCTCTGTATATATAATACTAAATCTTGAAGAGAGTAGAGTTGTAGATTCAGTTACGTTTAGAGTTTTTAGAGTTACGTTTAGAGTTTTTAGTCAGTTCAGTTAATAAGAGACTTAGTTAGTAATCATGTAGAATCAGTGCACAAGTAAACTTTAGTGCCGTTCCATCCGGTCAAGAAATCCCTTCGATTCCAACGGATTTATTCGAGAACCAGTAATGAGTAAGTCCTACAATCACAATTTCTTTCTTTGTTTTACGTTACTCATCTACTCCCTTCCGTTTTAATTTTTTAAGACACGTTCCTATTATTTTATAAATAATTTCCCACTTAGTGTTCCTTGACCCTCCTCTCCAACTACCACCTTCGAAGAACTTAGTGTTCCTCGACCCTCCTCTCCAGCTACTACCTTCGAAGAACTTAGTGTTCCTCGACCCTTCTCTCCTCCTACCCCCTTCGAAGAACTTAATGTTCCTCAACCTTCCTCTTTGCCTCCAATTACTGAAGAACATGAACACGTTCCTCAGATATTCCCAACATATTCTTTTTCTAGTTCACCTCCTCCTTCTTCAAGTTACTCTCCCATAAGTTTCCCTGAATCCGAAGACATTCCACCCCCACTCTCTCCCGCGCTATACTTTATCCTCTTATGACTCCAAGCATCTCTGTTTTCCCCATCTAACCATGTAATAAACCTTCTTCTTTGCTCCGCGTTTACCGTTAATACTGTAGAATTAAAAAACAAAAATCTCTTTATTTCCTTTTCTCCGCCCACTACATACTTATTTAATATTTGTACAACTATATTCATACTCACTATGCATCTTAAATTTAATTATACCGTTATTACAAAATTGTCAAATCACGACTTCAGCGCTTATTTGTATTTCTTTTTATTTTCATTTTTATTTGTTATTAGAATAAATACTTTTGTTAATTTTATGTAAAACTTTATCATTTATTTTAATTAATAACGACCTCGCCTATCCCGAACAAAGACTGCATCTGATCCGATCCCGAGTTAAAGCGATTCAATTCATTGACTCGAAACTTGGACCGACGGACGTACGACTCGAAACGGGTTATAGCGGGCCTATCGGCACGTCGACCTATATTTTTGAATCATAAAAAGTGCGTTCGACCCGAGGCACCTACTCTCTTAAACTGTGTGCCTACGAGAATTCTATACGTTTTGTTACGTTCTTCCCTGCCTTACCTGTTCTCCCCGAAATATCCTTCCTACCAAATAAAGAGTTAAATCTTATAAGGCTGGACGTAACAGTATTATAATACGACTAAATTACAAATATTACAAATAAATATTTTAATACAAATAAATATTTTACTACAAAAACTTGGCGCCGCTAAACCGAATAATTAGTTTTAATACAAAATCGCTTTCTTACAAACTAGTTTAGATATTAAATTAATACATATAACATTATACACCCACGCATAAGAGAAAGAGAGGGAAAGAGAAACATTTAAACGTACGCACGCATAAAAGACTAAAA
>NC_050467.1:13192887-13228991 GCF_013373865.1 Monomorium pharaonis
AGCGCTTACAACATATAATCATGTGCCGGCTTGTAATGGTGAACAAACCGTGGCTGTCACAGAAATTTCTCAAGTTTGCCAAGCCGACACATGATTATATGTTCCAAAAGCATTAAGTAAAAACAAAATAGATTCATTAACAATAATTGTAAAATTTTGAATATGATCTGTGAATGTATGAAAATTTTTCTTACCATATAGGAATTTTAAATCCAAACTAAATAGTGAGCATTGTAGTATTAACAGGAACAAATTATTACTATCCAGTACTAGTAGCTTTATCAGTAACATTGTGGAACTAGTAGCTTTGTAAGTAATGTTGTAGAATTAGTGATTTTGTACACTTCCTGCTGCTCTTCCGTCAACTTCAGCTTCTTTAAAATTGGTTTAAGTCTAAGATACACCTTGATAGTGTAAGATTTCTAATTCTTCCTTTCTTTTAAAACTAAAAAAGAATAACACAAAGTATTGATCTGGCTGTCACGGAAACTTCTCAAATTTGCCAAGTCGGCATATGATTATATGTTTCAAGAGCATTAATTAAACAATAACTAAAATTTTGAATGTGATCTTTGTGAATGTATGATGAAAATTTTTCTTACCATATAGAAATTTTGACTGGAACAAATCATTACTATCCAATACTAGTAGCTTTGTAAATAACGAGAACTAGTAGCTTTGTAAGTAAGGTTATAGTATTAATGATTTTATACGCTTCTTGCTGCTCTTCCATCAACTTCAGCTTCTTTGGAACTGGCTTATAAGATTTATAATTCTTCCTCTTTCTTTTAAACTAAAAAAGGAAACATAACACAAAGTATCAATTTTATCTCAGAATAGTTTATTTATTCTAACAAAAATGAAAACTGTATAACTTATCTGATTATGCAAATTTCCCTCTACAATGTAATCCACGATGTACTCCACGACGTAATATGCATAATTATGCACAACACTAATAAAAATTAACTCGCCGCTAACCTCGCACACGTCAACACGTTTCTAACCTCAAACTGTCACTCGATCGACACGCGGCGGCGCGAATTCGATTATCTTCACCAATCACGATACACATGGAGTGCGTTCGGGGAGACGCTATTAGCGCTATCAGCATCAGTTTATCCTTGTTTCACTTTTAATGAGTAATGAAGATGGACTGATGCTGGTAGCGCTAATAGCGTTTCCCCGAACGCACTCATGGTGCGCTGTGATGCGATTTCAAGCCCGGGCACGCTCACGCACACATCGCACTCCCCCTATCCGTGAGGCACGCGCGCTCGGCTGCGATCGGCGTGAGCCGTCGCGCACTCGGCTACGCTCGCGGCTGAGTTTGTCCCTTTCTCCTCTGCCTCTTCCCCCATCTAACGTTTTCTGACTTCGAGCTCCGAGGCGATCGCCGGCGTCTAATGCTTTTTCAGAATATGTTTATCGCGCGGGCGCCGCCGGCTCTCGCGATTATTATGATCGGCGCATAATTATAAAAATAAATATGTACAATTTAATCAATATTTCTTTGTTATTCCATGTAAATTGAATTTACAAATAAAATGTTAAATATATTTTATGGTTAATTAAATTAATTATTTAATTATTTAATTAAGTAACGTGCGAAGATTTAAAAAACTTTTTTCTTCGGTAATTTTACAAACTTTGATAACTTCACAAAATTAATATTGGATAAGTTAATATATTTTTTAACTAAATCAAGTTAAAGCTAATAGCATATAAAATTAATTTTCTTAAATTAAAAGTTGCGAAATAAACAAAAAACTGACTTAGTTGAAAGTTAAGTTAAATCAATTCAAGTTAAATTTAAACTTAATTTTGCTAAACGTTATTTATATTTATATTAAATTAGAAAGTCATAGTTTGTTTAAACTAGATTATCAAAACGATTATAATTAGATTAGATCATAAAATATATTCAACAGACAATACAAAGTAAGCGAAAAAAAGAATCAATTAACACCGTAAAAAATAAGTAACAATAAGCAATAGGACATAACAAACAATAAGCAATAGGAAATCCACTCTTTGCCAGAGACGTGGATAGAATCGAGGCTTATAAATATCAATTTTATTTCTAAAGTAGTAGCTCTTAAATTTTTTAAAATAAGACAAAATATGTATGAAATGAATGTGTACAAAAAAGCTGTGTTGTGTTTCTATAGACATTTTTTATATAAACACATAACTAAATGTGACAGAGACCCATTTCTGACATCACTAAGGTAAAGTAATAAATAAAGAAAAGACTTTTGCTCGAACAATTCGAACATGATAAATAAAAAACTTGACAATCGCGCATGCATTAATAATTATAATTTTTATAATTTCTAGTTTGCTTTTTTGTGCGACGCTTAATAATAATAAAATAAATCATGTTCCTTTAGTTTTTTGTCAATGTCCTTTTTCTTATAAAAATGTAGAAAATTGTTAAATAGTTATATTTTATAAATATTTTACTAAATAGTAAAAATTAATAATAAAGTTAAAAAGCTAATGACTTTTAACTTTATTAATTATAAATTTTAATTTTTAATTTTAACTAAATATTTTTGAAATATATAAACTTGTTAATTTTTTCCCAAGTTTTAAAAATTTATTTATGTAAAAGAAAAAATTATGAAAGAAAAAATACTTTAACTTAATTCAGTTAAAAAAATATATTAACTTACCTAATATTAATTTTGTGAACCCGGGAAAAAATGTTTCATATAAAAACATATAAATATATATAAAATATGTCCATATATATTTATATTAGCTTCCTTTCTTTTCTAAAATTCCTGTTTGATATAAAAAAATAATAGTTATACTGAAAAGATAGAAACTAATTAAAAAATAATTTTCGCATTGCTTCTTTTAAGAAAGCTAAGTATAAAAAATTGCCCATATATTCCGAAATATATATGATTATATATAAACAATTTTTCATACTTAGCTTTTTTAAAAAAAGCAATGCAAAAATTATTATTTTAATTAGTTTCTATCTTTTCAGTATGACTATTATCTTTTTATATCAAACAGAAATTTTACAAAAGAAAGGAAACTGATATAAACATCCCGATCAAAAATTTTTCATGTAAAAGTATGTAAAAATCTGTAGAATTATGTATCAAAAATGTCCATGCAAAATTTTACATTGTATATTTTTATTTAATTTTACACATTTTTATGTAATTTTATATAATTTTGATATAATTTTATAGATTTATACATACTTTTGTATAAAAAAATTTTTGCCGGGAAAAAAATTGCTTATTTACAATTATAGATGATTACATATAATTATACATAACTATATATAATTACATATGAATAATTCTTTCTCAATAAAAAATGTTTCATGTAAAAGTATGTATAAATTTATAGAATTATATCAGAATTATATAAAAGTATATAAAATTATGTAAAATTATGTAAAATTATATAAAAATATACCATATAAAATTTTGCATGGACATTTTTGATACATAATTCTACAGATTTTTATATATTTTTACATGAAAAATTTTTGATCGGGATATATAGACATCTTTTATATAAGTATGTACATATATTCATATATGTTTTTATATAAAACATTTTTTCCCGAGAAGTTATCGAAGTTTGTAAAATTACCGAAGAAAAGTTTTTTAAATCTTCGCACGTTACTTAATTAAATAATTAAATAATTAATTTAATTAACCATAAGATATATTTAACATTTTATTTGTAAATTCAATTTACATAAAATAACAAAGAAATATTGATTAAATTGTACATATTTATTTTTATAATTATGCGCCGATCATAATAATCGCGAGAGCCGGCGGCGCCCGCGCGATAAACATATTCTGAAAAAGCATTAGACGCCGGCGATCGCCTCGGAGCTCGAAGTCAGAAAACGTTAGATGGGGGAAGAGGCAGAGGAGAAAGGGACAAACTCAGCCGCGAGCGTAGCCGAGTGCGCGACGGCTCACGCCGATCGCAGCCGAGCGCGCGTGCCTCACGGATAGGGGGAGTGCGATGTGTGCGTGAGCGTACCCGGGCTTGAAATCGCATCACAGATGGTGCGTTCCGTTTCATGGCGCATGGTGCATCGTTCATCCTTGTTGTCAAATGTGTGAGCACAAAAGATAAAGAAGGATACAACAGTACAAATCCCCACCATTCGTCCTAGGCGCCGGGCGACGACGATAATAATGACGACGACGTTTCTTAAACCAAATTTACTCTTGAGCGAAAAATTCTAATCGCGATATCTCCGCTCGTAAGTCATATAGCGGAAAAATAAAAATTTTTATATAATAAAAACGATTTATATAATAAAAACACTTTTATTATATAAATCGGATGTAAGCTATCCATTAAGTCTATTTAGAAATCAATCAATTAAGTCCTTATTGAGATCCGATAACTACGGTCTTCTCGCAAACGACGTCTCGCGTAAAAGAAGCACGGTGGTGCCTCGCTGCGCATACACTTGGCGCGAGGCACTACCGTCGTGCCTCTTGATCATAATTTAACAATGTAACTCGATCAGGGGGGGAGAGGGAGAGGGAGAAGGAGAGGGAGAGGGAGGGGAGAGAAGCAAAGCTCATGATTCTCCCACGTGCCGTGAGAGAACGCTGAAACGCGCTCGCTCAGCGGGTAACAAGGGCCGCCGCGTTCTGCAGAGAACTGCAGCTCTGCGCCGTGATTCACCACTCACACTGTCTATGAAATGAAATTGTTAAGAGTGATCGAAGCACCACCGATTGTCCCGCACCCGCACTTCAGCAACGCGAAGAGATAAGAAAGGGAGAAGAGAAAAAAAAGATCATCGATCTTAGTTACACTAATTTTAATAAACTAAGTTTTGTAAGAAAAGAGAACTCGCACTTTCACAAATTTTCGGCTTCACACGTATGTGTCTCGCACGCACGACGCTATGATCGCGTTTTATAATTACAAAATAAAAAAAAACTAATTAATAACGCAAGGGAGAAATTGCCACCTCGAATATACACTGGAACCCCGCGTTAGCGGACTGTTCGGGGCTTTCGTCCGCTAACGCGGGGTTATCTCCTATTGCTTGGTTTCACTCCCACTCCGTGAAATACGCGACTGCATTGCTCATTGCTATCCCCTACACACGCTACTCATGTGGGCCGAGTGCATATGGAGGGGATAGTTTCCGCTAACGCGGAGTACGCTAACGAGGGGTTCCAGTGTATAAGTAAAATTCCGACGTCTGAATCCGCGAGAGGTTTCCAAGTTCCGAGTCGCGGGGAAATTCTAAGTTCAAGTCGTTAACGAATGAAATTTTCTAAGTTCGAATTGTGAAATACGAAAAATATTCTAAGTCCAAACGCGAAACAAATGAAATTTTCTAAGTTCGAATTGTGAAATACGAAAAATATTCTAAATCCAAACGCGAAACAAGTGAAATTTTCTAAGTATGAAAATCGGTACGGAGCACGTCTTACGACCTTTCGGCGAGATAAGGAGTCAAAATCTCTCATTTCACCCGAAAATCGCGGCGTATACCCGCAAGTGAGGGCATTTGGAAGGGCGCGGAAGGAGGAGCAATAAATCATCTGACGCATGTCACTTAATTTGATAATTAGTTAATTGTCGTGGTCGACTTTATGGTCGCTAGATGAAACTTTGCCCTCTTATTCATATTTTCTAGTCGCAGGGTGCGCAACTGTCGCCCATTTCTTTTAATTGCCCGCATTCCGTTAGTGAGTTTTTCTTAATGGAGTTGAGGATAGGAGATTCCGATACAACGGAGGTACGGCGTGCTCCTCCTCGTGTTCGGAACTCGTTTACTTAGTTTATCAATTAATTAAGGGCGTCCGACCCTTATTGCTCTACCCCAAATGATCCCGCGCAAGTGCGGATTCACCGGCGCCAGCAAGAGCATAGGAACCCCTCTCCGAGGAGTAATTAACGAATTGAATTAATTAGTTGATTTGCGCGATTACTGTTAATGATTTGAAATCGAGGCGCTTCAGGGCAGAGCCGGCTAGGAGGAGGATCACTCCCCTTTTTGAGTTTTTACGATATCTAATGCGGTTTATTAGCAATAAGCGTTTTTAATTGACGCATGCGCGTCGCCAGAGCGGGCCGCATGTTTGTAGTGCGTGATTGCCCGGGCCCGGCACCAAGAGCGCGTGAATCCGTTCGCTCCGTTACCCCGGCAACGCATCATTGCAAGGCGCGATCCTTGCTTAGATCGTGACGGCCGGCGCGAAAAATCGACCGGACGTAACAATGTAAATATTGTTATTTTATCAAACAGATATTAATCTCAAATTTTATTAATATTATTCATTTTAATAAATACATTTGTAAAATCCCGGGGAAAAATGTTTCATGTAAAAACATATATAAATATATATAAAATATGTCCATATATTTTTATATCAATTTCCTTTCTTTTGTGAAATTTCTGTTTAATATAAAAAGATAATAGTTATACTGAAAAGATAGAAACTAATTTTAAAAATAATTTTTACATTGCTTCTCTTAAAAAAGCTAAGTACGAAAAATTGATAGCTGAAAAGTATTCATATTAAGATTAAAAATTCTTTCTAAAATTTTGGAAAATTTTCTTTATTCTTTATTATTTTATTTTATATTAAAAAGGTAATTATTCAGTTAATTATTAAGTAATAATTTAGCTAATATTACTTTAAATCAGTAGAATTTGGAAATACCCTTACAAAAAAACACTGAAATTAACACTCAATTAGATAGCAAACATCCAAGTTGAAAATAATACTCAAATTAATACTCAGGGCTAGCTGAACACTCTATAGTTGAATGTTTATTTTAGATTCGTTTTATGTCCATTTTTACCAATGCAGATTAATTTAATCTCAGTTGAACTTGCTTTTCTTGCTTTTGTTTTTATTTAACATTGTCTAATCCAATCTTTGAGAGTACACACTCAATATTTAGTGTATACCTTCAACCGATAGATTTTGAGTGTACATCCTCAACGTTTTAGTGTTCACACTTTATGTTGGAAGTATACACTCATTTATTGAGTGTCATATCCAAATGTTGAGAGTATACTTTCAAATATTCAGAATTAAATTCAAACTTTGGTATGAACACTCAATCATTGGGTGTACACACTCAATGTTCGAGTATAAACACTCAATCTTAGTGTAAATACTCAAGATTTGAGCGCATACACCTAAATTTAGGAGTAAACTCCCAAAATCGAGTATTAACACTCAATTTTGAGTGTAAACTCTCAAAATTAGAGTGTTTTTTCCGTAAGAGTATTGATGGTATGGATCCATTATATGTAGACGTAACGCAGATAATCCAATTTTATTGAAATCATTAATTGGTAAAATGTTCTTCACATACTGCACTATGAGTTTTTTTATTAAATTTTGAGAATTATAATTGCAAATAACTTCCTTCCATTTGTTCCTTAAATCAAGATTCTTTGAAAATCTATATAATAAAATATTTATTTTAGGTTAAGAGCGTGTCAATAATATTCATTATATAAATTTATTATAAAAATGCATATTATATAAATGAAACAACAAAGGAAAAAAGGAAAAGGAATAAATAACGTACGTGAATAAAGCCATTTGCTTTTTTAATGTTTTTCTTTTATACGCAGAATTATTATAATTTTTTACTACGCAATGTTTCATTTTTTAATCTGCAGTTTTAATCAAACAAGTACACTTTACAAAATCAAAACAGATTATCATTTGATCCGCTTCTTCTATCAAGGTTTCATCGTTCACGTATTTTGGTTCTGGGGACACTGCATATGTTGACCTCGAGGCTAAAATTACCTTTGGCAGTCCAGGTCCAAGGTTATATAATCAAAGGTATCAAATTAGAGATTGATATTGAGATTAAATTGAAATGTAACCAATTAGGAACAAAACCAATATTCTTTAACTTTGCTTTGAATGGTCAAATTTCAATTCAATCTCAATTTCAAATCTGATATGGCTTTAAGATTGTCTTAAATTTATTTTCAGATATAATTTTGTTTAGTACAAAGGTTATTTAAAGATAATTTAAGAAAATCTTAAATACAAGATTGAACTACCCAGTAAACACAGTAGTGTAATATATATATCTCATATACGTAATATCAAGTATCATGAGGTAACGCGTTATGTAGCGTGTAACATACATGTGTACGTTACATGTACTACAGAATGTCAGCAACAAAATTATATCTCTGATCTATTTAAGGTATGTAACAGAATGCTTTAAATGTTATATTTATGATATGTAAATGTGCTAATATAGCGATGTAATATATGTATATATTTCAAATGTATATAAGATGTGTATTTTTGAATTACATGCAATGCTGCCAGATTTGAGGATTCGGTACCGAGCCGCGACTGTGGAGAGGAAGAAGATCTAAAGGCAAAAAACGATGTTGCAGACTCAGGCTACGTTCCGATATTCATTGCCAGTACTGAAATTCTACAGTGTATGTAACGTAAACTATAGATTTTCAGTACTGGCAGTGAATATCGGAACGCAGCGATCGTAGTGATCGAGCGCTATATATAATTTTTGTCTTTTGTTTTTCTTCACTTCCTGCGGCTCGGTGTCGAATCCCCAAATCTACAATACTGATTACATGTACATTTTACATATGTAATAAGTAATGTTTATTTATTTTTAATTTATGTTTATTTATTTATTTATGTTTATTTATTTATTTATGTTTAATTTATAGATTTTTTAGTATCAACAGTATTTTCGAAGCATATAACCATAGCAATATAATTAAACTCATACTGAAAGCTTTATACGTACATGTATGTTATTCACTACATAACGCGTTATCTCGTGAGACTTTTAATATTGTGTACATGAGATGTATATGTAATATTATTGTGTTTGCTGGGAATATTATTTAACCCTTAAACTACACACTACCTGCATGTATAAAACATACACTACACATGGGGTCAATTTGACCCCCGCTACTTTGAACGATTGCTACAAAGATACTATTCATTTTCTGACATTAAAAAAAAATTAGATATGTTATATTAACATTAAAAAGTAGGATAAACTTGGTCCAATCAATAAATAATAAGTGCAATAATTTAAAAAAATTCAAATGTAGAAAGAAACTCGAGAAATGTCGTTTTTGGCTTAAAATTCAATAACTTTTTCAATTTTTAATATTTTAACCTAAAAATTTAACTTGATACACTTAAAACAATATTTTTTAAGGTAAAAATAAGTGCAATAGTGCGCATTCCAAAAAAGGTATTTATTTGGACAATTGAAAGTGTGATTTTTCGCAAAAAATGAAGGTACATTTTTTATTGGTTTTTGCAATAAAAATTAATAATATTATGTTTCTTTTGCTTTTAATGTTTTTTTACAAAGTATATGATAAATAAAGCTAAGATATATTATTTGAATGTTTTTTATTGTTGTTTTTTATTCTCGTCCTCTTCAACGAGCATTTAGCATATGCTTCTATTTCGTAAATCATACGCCATCTAAAAATATTATAATTAAGGTTATAACTAAAAAAAAAACACTTGGCATTTAAATTAATACTTACATTTTTCTAAGTGAAATACTGCAAAATTGAACGAAAAAAAATTTTGGAAAAAATCTTCCAAATATTCATATACACTGGGTCAAATTGACCCCAGCGTTTTGAAGCGTCTACTTCTAACGGCTGCTACTAGCCAACTGACGCCTTGGGGCCCACAGTTAATGCATAGTAGTAAAAAAGAAGACTTCAACTAACAACAGATGGCGCGATAAGTTCCAGTTTCACATTTCATATAGGAGATATTTAGACGCAAACTTTTGTTGGGGTCAAATTCGTTTTTTTTGCGTCAGTGTATTATATGCTTTAATGTGTAAATTGTTATATGTATGTATTACATATATGTACATAAAATATTGTAGATATCTTGCATCCGGAGACTCCAATGACGTCAATTGTCAGTGGGAATGACAACAATGAGTAACATCATTGATGACACTTGTGCATGAGATTATTTGAATCCGATAGTTCTCCCAAATAAGTTTCAAGAAAAAGATTGGCTGGATATCGCAAATGAAATAAAGTGGAATTTTACTCATTGTATTGGGGCCATTGATGGAAAACACATCACCATTCAAGAGCGTAAATTTATTATGTATATTTTAAATTATAATTTTTAAAAAAAGTACTTTGAAATAATAATTAAAATAATTTTTTGTTTTAGTGTCCTAATAATGCTGGATCAGCATATTTTAATTATAAACATTCTCGTAGTATTGTTTTAATGGCTATCTGTGATGCGAATTATGTTATTCGATTTGTGGACATTGGAGCATATGGACGACGAAGCGATGGTGGTATTTTCAAAGACAGCGCAATAGGTAAAGCATTTGAGGAAGGACGAATGGGCATTCCATAGCCAATAGCGGTTGGAGAAGAAGGACCTGTTTTACCGATGAAGCTTTCTCTTTAAAGTCATATTTACTTCGTCCTTATTCTGATAGAGGTGGACTCACACCAAAAGTATATACAATTATCGTCTCAGTTGTGCGAGACTGATGGTTGAAAATACATTTGATGTTATAGCCAATCAGTGGAGGATGTACAGGAAACCGATTATGACCAGTCCTAAAAATGCAAAAATAATGGTTTCAGCGACTATTTGTTTATATAACTGGCATCGCCGACAGGACGATAATATCCCAGTAAACATTGATATCTTGTAGAAATCGAAAAGACATCTTATTCAAGATGTCTTCAAGACATTTTTAAAAGATATCTAAAAGATATCTAAAAAGATTTTGTCGAGGATATCTTCATAGAATTTTTAAAAGATATCTAAAAGACTTCTAAAAGACATCTTGAAAGATGTCTTAAAAATTTTCGAATTAGACATGTCAAAGATATCTAAATGAAAGATCTATACAAGATATCTTAACCTCTTCCTGGCCTTATATTAGGCTTATAATTAAATTTACCGAAAACACAATATATTCATTTAGCTAAAATTACTTCTTTTAACATAATATATGCATTTATTTCGAAATAATTTGATATGTTACTTTAATGACACTTTATATACTAGCTGTCTTATACTTCATAAAGTGCAACATAATTATATTTTTATATACATATTTTTCAACATTTTTATTGCAAATGACGCTAAACAATCATTTTAACAATAAATAGTAATATAAAGTTCAAATACAACAAAAAAATAATCACTTTTTTCGAACTAAAAGCCTAATAATATTAGGCGTTAGAGTGATGTTATCTTCTTCGTAGTTTATTTCACTGACAAGGACAAAAATGTTTTAGTATTAAAATTAAAAAAGTCAGCCAAAAAAAGGTTGATCTTCTAGAGGTTAAAAATGTCTTTTATACATATATCTTGAAGACCAATTCTAGAATTGCTTTAAGATATCTATAAACGTCTTTATATATTTATTACTCAACATTTAAAAAAAGACATTTTTAATCATAATTTAGTAGTTCATGTAGCGGTGAAACATCCGCCACAATACAATGTGCACACGCGTGCAGCATCCACAGTCGTGATGTAGTTCGCGGAATCGCCGCTATAGGCGACGACGCGATGCTGCCTTTCTCGTGATGTAATTTACATTCTGAGAGCTATATAAGAAGATCACTTACCGTGATGGATTAACTTACGATAGCAATCTCTCTAGTAAGCTCTCAACCCTCTTAGAACCTACGTAATAAATTTTTTGTATCCTGATGGAGAATTCTACGGATCTTTGCACTTCTTCTCGGAGAAATCTCTCTGAGCCTCCGCATAAATGTATAAATCTTTATAAATGTCTAAAAAGAATTCTAAAAAAGGTCTTCAAGACGTACAAAAGACATCTTTATGATGTCTCATATAGATTTTTTGGATTTCTAAAAGACATCTTTTAGATATCTTTAAAATATCTTTTAGATTTCTTCAAGATATCTTTTAGATTTCTTCAACATGTCTTTTAAACATCGCTAGATATCTAAAAGATATCTCAAACTGTTGCATAAGACATCTTTTAGATCGCAAAAAGATATCTTTTCCTAAAAAATGCGAGATATCGCAAGAAATCGCAAGATGTCTTTTAAAAATCTAAAAGACATCTTTTTGTCTATATGGATATATGTACCTCCAACTTTGGTTGATATCGATGAACCATATTCTTTTACACTAGGGTCTTGGCGAATGGAAGATGGTTGTGCATTTCAAATCGTTAATAACTACGGATCGAACATGAGCGCAAAACAATGTATAGACATCAGAAACAAGTTTTGTGATTATTTCAATAATAAAGGAGTGGTAAACTGGCAAAATAATTAGATATAAGAATTGATATATATTTTTATATTTGTATTCAAAAAATGATATGTTAATAATATTTTATTAATACGTTAATAATATATTTTGTATGTGTAATATATAAATAATATAATTATACTTTCTTTGCATTATATAATTATAATTTCTTTATTAATAACCTGCATTATTTGTAACATTACATTGTCTATTAATTGTGGATTTATCTCTCGAAGTTGAGCAACTACTAAATTACCAAACACATTAATTTTATCCTGATTAGTAGTTGGAAAGTTGACCGTAACTGGTGGACTAAGAATTTTGGTAAGTCGCTCAAAATGTCCCTCACCGTTTAAAATTTCCGAATAATGCTTCCTACTACTTACAACACATTTTTTAAATCGTTTTCTGTCAAAAATGTTTTAAAAAATTTACGATCTTTAGTAAATATATAATATCTCAAAAAATTATAATGTTTTATTTCTTAATACCCTGTGTTTGGGAATTTAACTGGGAGAAACGATGCGCCTAACGCTTTTGAATAGTACCTTTAGCGCCATCCGTATTTTCGAAAATAAACCCGTTGCTTGTCGAGTGGGGTTTCGCTTCGAATTCGCGCGGTTGCGCTCGCTCTCGCTCACAACAGATCGCGTACGACCGAACGCACAAGAGCACGCGCTTACGCATTATACATAATTTTACATTAGTTATAAATTACCGTGCTACATTTCCGCTATTCACCGTGCGCATTTACGAATAAACTGTTTCTGATGTCTATACATTGTTTTGCGCTCATGTTCGATCTGTAGTTATTAACGATTTGAAATGCACAACCATCTTCCATTCGCCAAGACCCTGGTGTAAAAGAATATGGTTCATCGATATCAACCAAAGTTGGAGGTACATATATCCATATAGAAAAATTGAGCTATTTTGTAACTGTTAAAGAGTGAGAACTATTACGGTTATTCATAGACCAGAAGAGCACGTTCATCTCCGAATCGTGCCACGTGTTAAATAAAAGGTGAGAGTTTGCCAGCGTCAACTTTCTTGCCTCATCGCTGACTGCCGTTCCTTATCGGGATAAAGCCTGCCCCTACTCATCAATAAACTCTGTCTCTACCGCATTAATTACTCCAAAACACTCTGTAATAAGATTAGTAGTAAGATAAACTCACGCGATCCACTACTGTTACTGATAGTATGATTAATAGTTTCGTTATCAGCACATTGATTAATATCATGGACCAAAATGCACTACTGCATTAAAACTACATTTGTATGTTTGTAAAATCATATACATACTCGCTTTTCAGCTGCATATCGCAAAGGAATTGCATCTGTTTGTAGTGAATCCATTCTTTTTTATTTAATGCCCTTGCTGAGCCACTCCGTTAATGCTGCTTATATTTGTGATGAATTCTAAAAGTATCGGATAGTAATTTCCACCTCTTTTTTAATAGTTTGGACATCCATGTTATCTAGAAAAGAAAAAAAATACATTTACATTACAAATTTTAATCCAACATAAATTTTAATCAAATTAAATTACAACTATTAGATGTTATCGTCCAATTATGCAGCTACCTCTTTCCATAGTTTTTTTTTTGCAGACTTCTTTCAACGAGAGAAAGCTTAAAATTCCATAATGGAGGATGTTTATAAATTTCTTTAATTAAATGTTCCTCTTCCATAATTTTTTTATTTCGCCAATTACTTACAGTATCAGTCTCTTCGTTGGGAGTAGTTAATACTATGACAGTTCTAACTACGGGGCTCCGAGGGGGGTGCGGGTGTGCGGGGGGTACCGGTAGGCGCGGGGGTATGACGTCACGCGGGGAGGAGGATCTCGCGGTGCGGAAATTGCTGACGCGGTATTTTCGGGTCCGCGACCCGGGAGCGGGAGAGGGGTGTGCGGGGGGTACCGGTAGGCGCGGGGGTATGACGTCACGCGGGGAGGAGGATCTCGCGGTGCGGAAATTGCTGACGCGGTATTTTCGGGTCCGCGACCCGGAGCGGGAGAGGGGGAATCGGGGTCCGCGACCGCCGCCGCCGCCGCCGCCGCCGCCGCCGCCGCCGCCGCCGCCGCCGCCGCCGCCGCCGCCGCCGCCGCCGCCGCCGCCGCCGCCGCCGCCGCCGCCGCAGCCGCCGCCGCCGCCGCTGCCAAGCGAACGAGAATGTACTACGTTATGGGTGGGAGCGAGAGAACGTGATGGATAGTATGCGATGTGTATGAGTGAGAACATGTGATGAGTGTAAGTGAGAGAGCATGCGGGAATATGGATATAACGGGTGGGAAGGAGAGAACGTGATGAATAGTATGCGATGTGTAGCATGCGGTATGTGTGAGCGAGAGCGTGCGATGAGTGTAGAGAGTGAGAATATTGTATTTAATGGGTGGGATGAGTGCAACTGAAAGCGAGGGAAGGGAGTGAGAAAGAGAACGCATATTATATATTTATATAACTTTATATTTATATATTTATATAATTATATCCAAAATTAATCATTTATATATTCATATATTCATATATTTATGTATTTATATCCAAACTTCATGATTTTCGTCTATTAAAGGACGCATGCTGAATAGACGGCGCAGGTCCCACACGTCGGCTTCGCCAAATAGGCCGCACGAACGTTCTAATACATCGTCGTTCTGCGCTCTTAATAAATCCCTTCTCCAATGCGTCCAAAATTTCCTGTTAATATTGATAAAACCGGGTATTCTGATATCCTCTCGGTAGATCCATGGCTAAAAAATTAGCATTTTTTAGAATCTTATAATTTAACATCTTTTTAAAATATAAATGTCTAAAAACTTACTTGATTAGTTATTGACTCGCGCACCGACAATAACCCTCCTAAAGGGATGTTGATTGGAGGACCTGGAAGTGGTACCTCCACGCGTACCTCGTTGTTTATAACGACCCGTCGAACCGGCATCCCATCAACGCATACATACTAAAAACAAAATAATTATTATTATTTAATTTTTTACACTTCACCTGTCATAAACTTGCACTATCACTTACGCCAGTGACAGGATATTCAATGCGGATGCTCTGCATTTTCACAAGTTTTGTTCACAAGTTTTGTTCACAAGTTTGTACGATCTGTCTGCACCGTCGAGAAGCAGTAGACTAAAGATGTGCGTTACTCTCACTTGAGAGATGAATTTGAAAAAGCCGTGTCAGCTTTGTGGAATTTTTTTATCTGCACGCATTCTCATTTCAAAGCTTTATAATGCTGTCTTGGTTAACGTCTCAGTTAACATCTCGTTCGAAATAAAAATCATTAAACATATTCCAAACCATTTCATACATCTATATCAGACATTATCAAACTGCATCATACAGATATCGAACCGATATTGAACTGCATCGTACAGCTATCAAACTGTATCATACAGCTATCGAACCGATATTGAACTGCATCGTACAGCTATCAAACTGTATCATACAGCTATCAAACCGATATTGAACTGCATCGTACAGCTATCAAACTGTATCATACAGCTATCGAACCGATATTGAACCGCATCGTACAGCTATCAAACTATATCATATAGCCATCGAACCGATATTGAACTATCACTTGTGAAATAAATTGAAAAAAGTTGTGTTAAAGTATAATTTTTTCTATCGTACGTGACTTCATATAATTTTTTCTATCGTACGTGATTTATCAACGAGATCGTCTTATATTATCTCGGTCAACGTCTCAGTCAAAGAGCATATTAAGATTGTAGTAGTAGTACTAAGATATTAAACATATCATATTCCATTTCATACATCTTCCTACATATATCTTATATCCATTTCATACATCTATATATCTTATATGGGAAAAGGATAGAAAACATTTTATTGCATTTTATTTTTCTTTATTTTGAAAAAATTCCACAATTATTTTGATATTGTGACCACCAGTTATATATTTTAAATACATTTTGTAATGCACAATTCTTAATATGTTTTTCACATCGTATAGTATTACTAACATCTAGATTATTTAAAGATTTAATGTCTTCATAATCTGCATCCAAAGTCTTGATATATATCCCATCATCGGTATCAAGCATGTCCGTCAACCATTCTCGTTTCTGAAGTCCCTTAACGTATATGATAGTATTGCTGTCATCCGTATTACACACAGCAGATGTAATCAGACGTTTCGCCATGCTGTACGGTATCATCCCGTCTTTCCATTGCAATCCATGATGATATGCAATCAACCAAGAAGCACAAGACTTGTCGGATTTTGTAAGAACACGCCATGGCATGGGGCTAGCAAAAATATAATGTGCGAGAACAGTTCCTTTTTTCAGTACCGCTACTTCCTTTACGATAAATTTTTTATCGACAATAAATCCTTGCAGATCCACAAATGTCGGTACGATCATTATGAGTAACTCTTCAAGACTGTAATTTAATACCAAATATCTCAGTTTTTATCAGTTTAATGTTACATGATTTTGCGCACTACGTTGGACAACGGACAATATTCAATTACACGATCATGTAAAATGAGACAATAAGCGGTAGTATTCGCAGGAACATTTTCCTTGCAATCAAATTCTATGCGCACATCTACGGTAGCACTCTTGACGGATTCGTTTTGTCGCGAACAGTCAATGACCGCAAAAGGTCCTTTTTCCAGGAATGTGATTACATTTAGCAGTGTTTCACACTCATATCCATAATAAGATTTACCAAAACGTCGATATATGTCATATAGAATGGCATATCTAGATTTACGAAAGTCTAAATTCATATCGTCATACGGATAAAATTCAGAGTTTAAATAAAGTTTTACATTGGTTAAATTACAGTCGTCAAAGATCGTAACATCTTGAGACATGATATTTTTTCGACCTGTCTGCAGTGCGAAAATAACGAAGCGCGGTTTCTCGAGCTGAATTGCAGTTTTAACAGCCCATGAATGTTTCGTCGTACTCTGCAGCAAAGGATACTCATACAGATCCCAGGAGCGAAAACTCATACTTAGACATTGTCCACTCTCCAAAGCTCGCAGCAAAGATAATTTGTTGACTTCGTTTAACGTAACATGCGGCATTCGCCACTGCACTTTAAATAATTCAATTTCCGGTTGAGCCGTAGAATTTCCAACGATAGAATTGTTATCGTTGCGCGCTCGTATCAAAATCAATTCATGACGAGCGTTAACAATCACGCGTTTGTAATCTTCGCAAAAGCCTAATAATACACTAAGCGGTACGCAAAAGTTGAAGTATCCTTCCGGTAGGTTATACGAAAATTCCCATCCTGCATTCTGCATAATTACTGCTTTGTCATATGACAACGATACATAGTTCTTGAGAGTGCTGGTTATTCCAACGTTTCTGTTGCGGTCAATTTCCACACCGTTGAGTTCATATCGAATTTCATCAAACATGAACGCCACGCAATTATTTCCGAGATTTATCTCATCTTTATCCGTATCGTCTTTCTTCTTTACCAATCTTCCTTCGACGTAGAGAAAACTTTCACATGGTAACGTGTATAAATCCTGCTGTTGTATGGGTATCCTTATTTCATCGCTGTATCCAAAAGTGGTGTTGGCGTACGGATTGTACGTATGAGTCTCGATCTTGACGATGCTGTCGTCAAAGATCGGCTCACCTCCAATGTTCAAGATCTTAGACATCTTAGATATTTCGTACAATAAATCCCAATGATTTTAAAAATTCAACGTTTGACGCGGTGAGATTCTTTTTATCAGATGAGTGAATATTTTTAACTGTCTTACAATTTATTTCACACGGTCGAATATTCTTGATTGGTGTAAAAATTGTATCCTTCACTTGCTCATTCAACACGAGCATCTCACGTTATCGTCTTCGTACGTGTAATCTAACAGTAATCTCCTCTCCACGAAAATCGAGTAATTGACCGTCCTGATCCACAATGCGAATCGTCAAATCAGTAATGCTCCGTGCAACGATTGGAAGGTAAATGATCTGTGCAGGCGTTTCCGATATCTTATATCCTGGTGGCACCCTCGGCGAAAATTCGTGTATTGTGTGTACGCACTTGTCGTTGCTGTACGCACCCGCAGTCACGTTACATTCTATGCGAATAATGTTTACGTTTATGATATTTATAGGTGCATCCGATTCATGCCACATTCGCGATTCAAGAATACGCGATGAAAATCCCAACAGCGATCCAACGTTGTTAGGTTTAAAGAAATTTATCTGATAAGCACACATAATCTCACTCTTCATTGTATTGTTGTTAGCACGAATCACCACCGGATATTCGCTTTCTTCTTCATCTTCTTTGTGAAACGTTCTCTTTTCCACAACATTGGAATGAGATTGTAAAATTGTGCGTTTCAAATATCTATCTATATCACGCAATTCATACGATCCTTCGGGAATTGTAATTTCCTTGTTGTCTTTGTCATAATAAAATTTGTTATTCGACGAATTTACATTAGGTATGGTATAGTATGTTTCAAAATCTGTGAGACCAAGCTCATAATCGCCATCGCTCAAATCTACGGCTGGAAAATAGCTTACCGCGAGGATGCTACTCTTGCCAGTTACCGTAAACGTCAGTGACATGTTGAAACGAATACTGAGTTAAATTGCATAATGTTAGCCTTTAAATTGATTACTAACTGTTTGAAGAAAACGCAGACATAGTTGGCCACAGTTGCTTTGATCATAACGTTGATAAGGCGTGTGATTATACTCGATCCACGTTACATCTAAATATTGCACCAGTTCTTTCGGTGGTCTAAGATTGCCGAAACTATCAAAGTATATAGCGCGATTTCCTCTCTTTGCATATGCCACCCAGTGTGTACCTGATCCTTCAGCGTTATCTAAATTTACAATACCGCTCTCGTTTCGATATGCTCCAACCGTTGGTAATGCTGTACGCATAAAAATTCCTCTAAAGTGTGGAATGCTCATACGTTTCGCTAACTGTAATAATTGTATGTTGGTAGTTGCACCTTTTGGCATTTTTAACGTCTTTTTGACGTTTTTTTTTTTTTTCGTCGACACTCCTTGTCCACGCTTATATGGAGCGAGATAAACTCCATGACCTTCCATGACACGATTATGACGTTTCAATTCGTTCAGCTGACGCTGTGCTGCCTTGTTATCATTCACAGCCTTCGCAACTCCCGCCGCTCCACCGACCAACGACCCGAGAACACCCAACAGCGGTAGAATGGGTAAAACACCACCGCGTTTCGCTACCGGAAGTATTCGTTTACTCGTTCTCAGAAGTATTCGTTTACTCGCTCTCTTCTTTTTATCACTTTTTTTCTTTTTCAAACCCATACCGATTTTTGTCTTAGTTTTCATAGCTGCCCAAACGGCTGCTGCAGCAGCTCTTTCTCCGAAAGTCGAATCGTTCGCTGTAATGCGTTTTCGCGCTTCCGCAGCGAGTATATTATCAGCTGCGTGTCTATCGGTGAGTTCGTTGCTCTGGGAGTATGCAATGTCGTGTTCGCGACATGCCGCGTCCAACGGATTAATACCCCGATCACCTCTGGCCAATCGCTTTTTCAACCTAGTACCTGGACCGCAAAATTGATATCCTGGTATGTGCAGTTCGAAAGGAAGCGCATTTATCACACGATTTAACAAGCCGCGACCTACCGCTGGCATTCGCGACAATTCTTTATCAACGGTGCGGGGCCGTCGATGTGCGTCTGGTGCAACGATTGATTGTAATGTTCGTAGCAACGACGATGGCTTCGAATCTCCGTATCAGCCTTTATGTGTTCCGGAAGCCTGTCCCACACGTATTCGATATAATTGCTACACACGCGTAGCAGAATAGGTTTCGACACGAATTCTAACTGCTCGACACTCAAATCGAGTATATCGGAGGGATGTGACAATATGAGAAACATTTTACATACTGAACAATTTTGCTCGGTGCGTCTCTATAAATAGATCGGTCTTATTAATTTTTGTCAGTTTTTATCAGAGTATAGAGGGAGAAAATATGCGGTTCGTACAACATTCACCAGCGATTAAAGTAACAAATTTCGATGACAGAATAATGTCCAAAAGAAAAATAAGGAGGCATGGAAACATGTTGCCGAGTTCTATACGTGGTATAATTTGCGGTCCGTCAAATTGTGGCAAGACAAACGTATTAATAAGCTTGTTGGAAAGTCCGCATGGAGTACGTTTTGAGAATGTGTATGTGTACTCGAAATCATTACAACAACCGAAATATCTGTATTTGGAAAATTTATTGACACCGATTGAAGAAGTTAGTTATTTTGCATTTGCCAATAACTGTGATGTCATTCAACCGAGTGAAGCGCTTCCGAATTCCATTTTTATCTTTGATGACGTGGCGTGTGATAAGCAAGATACGATAAGAGACTACTTTGCAATGGGGCGACACGTGGATGTCGACTGCTTCTATCTCTGTCAGACGTATGCAAAGATACCGAAACATCTTATACGCGACAATGCAAATTTTCTAATTTTATTCAAGCAGGATGGTACCAATCTAAAACATGCGTACAACGATCATGTAAATACCGACATGTCTTATGAGGATTTTAGCAATTTATGTCATACTTGTTGGCAACAAAAGTATGGATTTTTAGTGATAGATAAGGATAGCGCACTCGCCGATGGACGATATCGAAAAGGATTTAATGACTTCGCAATACCATAAAGCAGTTAGTTGTTTTTGATACGTTGACCAAGTAGCGTTTCTCAACATGGATAACACAGATAACAATATGGATCGTGAGAAGATTGTGAAAGAGATTGCGAAAACAAGTGATTCAATTCGTAAAAAATATCGCGCTTTGAAAGCGGGTAAAGTGCAAGAAGAAATGGCGTTGGAGAGACACTTTAAGCCCATTGTCGAACCATTAAAACAGATTGTTGAAAACACTATTGGTGATGTATCAGATCCGATTAAGAATGAATCGTTCTTCTCGGGGGAAGACGAATACGCAGAACCAAAACCCAAACGAAAGCGATCAAACGCTTCGTTTAATTCTATAATGACCTCTACTCCTGTTAAAAAAATGAGACGATCAAAAACTGTACCAACTAATTTGAATGAAACATCGCAAATACTACATGATAGTGATTTATCGTACAGTCATGTACCTTCCGTCGAAGACGTTTTTGAAATAGCAGCCAATGAACCGCTTGTGACGTCTATTCGACAACAATTGGAAACGCGAGAGGGACGTGAAAAGTTGCACATGCACTATGGTCCATTAGGTCAAAAATATATGGGGGCTGTTCTGAGTGGTAAAAAACCAGTCATTATAGATACTGTTTACGGAGTTTACTTCACCGACTTTGGAACGATGCTCGGCGATAAACGCATCGACATACATAAGAATGATAACATAGTTATAGATGGTAAAATATACACGGGAACGCCTGGTCTGTACGAATTAATTTTCATGAAAATGCCCAACATGTACACGAATAATGACCTGCAAAATTATAAAAACATTCTATTGGTGACAAATGCATATAGACGAGGACATATTGCACATAATCAAGTAATGGGTAACAAAGGGTCTAAATATAAAAATATAATTGCACCCTTAGTAACAGACGCAAAAGTTGGACAAGGTTTATCAAGCGCTATTACATTAAATAATAACAAGATCGATTATGTTCATTGGGATGATCCCAACGAGCTTGTGGATCGCCTTCGATTGCTCGAGGCCTCACACCAGGCAGGGCACAATGCTCACGACAACGAGATTCTATCAATTATCGAGGAACTTCGCGAGGCTGGTTTTATTATAAATTAAAACTGCGCGAAACAAATCATTTAGTCAACATCGAAATGTCAATCAACAAGTTTGGAACATCACTCGGAAGAGGTGGTGCGGAACCATATTATCAATGGAGCGGATTAGTCAGAAATTACATGCGTGATAACGCTCTTTGCATGGTTGTCACCGATTTTGATGCAAAGTCGTGCAAGATTCGACGTTTAGCGTTACCTGTAGATGATAGTGATGCAGCCAATAAACGATACGTGCAACAAACTGTGAAAATTTTAAAGGATCGACAGGATGAAATCGAGAGGAAGATTGAGACACTTCAAAGTAAGGTTGAAATTACAGCTCATACGCTAAACGAGATTCAAAGACAGCTCGACGCAGTAACTCATCGTGCTGAGTAAAAAAGTTAGTACGTTGAATATATGCACCATTTACATGTCATACTCTGAACATGTCTGAGAAACAATTGTTGGTTGAGGAGTTGCATGCTCCGGCGAGAAGAAATTTTTCTCGAAGACGCGTCATAGTTCACGGATACGATGACCTGTGGCAGGCGGATGTGGTTGAGATGCGTCCTTACACACGATTTAACCGAGGTTATCACTACATACTCACCGTTATCGACGTGCTGAGCAAGCATGCATGGGCTGTACCGCTGAAGGCCAAGAGCGGTAGCGAAGTTGCTATTGCGATTGCAAAGATAATTCAGAAAGATGGCAGATGTCCGAAAAATTTGCAAACAGACAAAGGAAAGGAATTTTATAACACCAACGTGCAGAAACTATTAAATAAACATAATATCAATCATTATTCTACATACTCTATAATGAAAGCATCAGTTGTCGAACGCTTTAACCGAACATTAAAAAACGTCATGTGGAAACAATTTACACTCAATGGAAATTATAGATGGATTAATTTGCTGCCACATCTCATGTCAGAGTACAATGCACGAAAGCATCGAACTACTGGCATGCGACCTATCGATGTTACGCCTGCAATCGCTAAAAAACTCTTAACCACGGTGTATAGTCACATAAAAATTGCGGCACCCGCGCGATTTAAAGTCGGTGACTCGGTGCGTGTCAGCAAATTCAAAACTGTTTTTGAGAAGGGTTATACACCAAATTGGACTACGGAGATATTTAAAATTATTAAAGTACAGCGTACCAA
Organism: Monomorium pharaonis; assembly: GCF_013373865.1. NCBI lineage: Eukaryota > Metazoa > Arthropoda > Insecta > Hymenoptera > Formicidae > Monomorium > Monomorium pharaonis. The sequence continues at coordinate 13,216,134 of NC_050467.1, forward strand.
TCCTGTGACATATGTACTGGAAGATTCCTCTGGAAAACCTATCGCTGGAGGATTTTACGAATATGAGCTGCAGCGTGTTGCAAATCCTGACGTGTATCTCGTTGAAAAAATATTGCGCAGAAAAGGAGATGATATTTATGTCAAGTGGCTGGGATTCGATGGATCGCATAATTCATGGATACATAAAGACACTGTTATTTAATCCAATAAAAATTGTTTTTATTATATTCACATAAAAGTACAATTTAACAAATACATTATTATATTAATTTTATATTATGTGAGATTTCTTTATCATCCTTTCCTTAATACATTTTTATTAATACATGTTTTTAACATAAAAATATATATATAATTATTTTTAATGTGCATGTAATTTAAATGTGCATATAATGTTAAAGATATTATAGTGGTATTCGATAATGTCCCCACGGTAACGTTTCAACTGAATCGGGTATAAGGTATCTCTTGTCATCATATGGACTTAGAGCGATTTTTGTTTCGGACACCGTATATACTTTATGTAGCTTGGATCTTATACATGATTGGCTACGCGTCATCTCGATCTCATCTCTCAAACACTGGGTATAATCATCAAATGTTATGGTTCGCGTTACTACATTATTCTTGACACCTTTCGCTTTTTTAGTGTCCTTCTTTCCATCTACCTTTAACGCATACATCTTTGCTCTAAGTCCAACGAACTCAGTCATTATCACGCCATTATTCTCATCTTTCATCAAGCCCGGAACTTTTTTATTCTCGAGAGGCATACCGTACGCGTTGTCGACCGGATAATCGCTTGTGTCGAACCTAGCAATATCACGTTTCATCGTCTCGTAAATATCCTCGCACTCGACGAGGTATATGAGACTGTCGGTGTCAGTATACATGACTCTACATTTGTCACGATACAGAGGTAGCATGTACTCGTGGTGAAATTCATATAGACACGTCTTAGAAATATCTAGGATACACATGCCTACATAAATCGGCTTATATAATTTCACCTCGAGTTTTCTAAGTTCAACGGCGATTAAATTTTCTGCAAAAACACTCCGACTATGAAAATTTGGTTTCGCGATCATTGTCTCCGCACCATACCGTCCCACCCATTTTGTCAACAACTTAACGTCAACATGATTGCGCACATTCTCCATGGTTTTACCAAACACCGCATTATTCATTAATTTATACAAGTTTTTTTCGAAATCATTTTTGGCGAGTGTCCGGAATCGTGTATTTAACTCTATGTATTTACAGAGCCATGGAGATTGTGCGAATTGTAATATACGGTGTATCTTTGCTATACGAAGACCGTGACGCATGCACTGCTGCAGGTTGCGGTAATGTATGACGTAACGTTCCTTATCATACAGCGTAGCGAGAAGTTTACATTCACGCTTGCCTGGCGGTTTATCGCGTGTTGGGCAGAAAGATAGGTCAGCGTGCTCGTCGTGAAGGTCTCGGGGATACTCGAGATCAACTTCGAGAATGTATCCCGTTGGTGAATCAGCAGCGATCGCATTTATGTCAAAATTCGAGACTTCGATCCATTGAAATTCCCCATATGGCAGCGGCTGACACATCGCCCAACCATACAAATTATTAACGTCAAAATACATAAGATATGAGGATGGTTTCGATGGGTCGTACGTCTGCATGTATTTGTTGTTAGCCTGTGCATATCTGCCTGAACATTGACTGAGACCGCCGCGTATACCGCGTTCGATGAACATTACCATGTCAATGTCAGTAAGCAGTTCGAAAGTAATTTTTGTATATTTTAACATAGCGTCCCACGTGTATCCGGGGAGAGTGTAATAATGTGCTGGATCGAGACCGTAACTTTCTAAGCATTTATCGCGAAAATTTTCAAAAATGTCAGCTAACAATAACACATCCGTTTTCAAATATAGATCGCTGTATTCACCCAACGTTTGAACGGAGAATCGCTTCCAGACATTCTCAGCGTGCATGTAATCGCTCTCGGATACAGTATCAGAGGTCAGGGAACTGAAAAATGATTCGCGCGGCGGTAAACATGTGTCCTGCAGCTTGTTCACGCAGTCAACGTACTCATACGGAAATACACCTTTTCGTGTCAATAAATCAAAATCCTCATCAGATAAGTGTAAAAATTCGGAACGTACAATTTTTAATTTTTCTTTGCCTAGAAATGATGCCAATTTTTCGAGACTAGTATTTAAAAATTATATGAATCTATGAACCGTAGTTTTATGTAATTGTGTGGATCTAATTTATCGGCTGTGTCTACGACATGTTTTGTAAAAGAAATGTACTTTTCTTTCGTGATGGGAAGTACGTCAGTCTTCCCTTTGAACGCTGTGGCTATTTCCTTAATAATGAAATGCGAATCGTATCCAGATAAGTTATGAAAAATAATAGGCATGTATGATGCATTTCGATAATTTAAATTACAGAGAGAATGTGCAGGACCGCGGTAACGACCAGTCAAATGACAATGATCGCGCACCCGCGTATCATCCGACGCGAATGGCTTATCGCAGATATGACACCGCGTCGCGCTATGGTATGCCTCCAATTGTTCCTCTGATAACGTTTCCATGGGGATATTAGTTGATAAACGAGTCTTAACATTATACGCTAATTTTTCAAGTTGTTTAGTGAACCATGCGACGCAATCTTTATCGCGACGAAACCGGTACGTGGATAACGTGTCATCGTATGAGCATCGCACGTAATACCCGATGCTGAATACCTCATGTTGTTGATATGTGTATGACGCTTGCTCTGTATCATGTTGCGTCTTCCGCAGCACACACTCGAGGTCTGCGTAGACGATAAAGGGCACTCGTTCCTTGTGGTTTACATTCTGGAAATTTAACCACTTGTCGTCTTCAGCGGGCAATGTGATAGCGCAGTCGTTCATCCTCTGACAGTCTACAGTGTGTGATTGCAACCTCTCGCATGATGAAAAATAGTGCAAGCACCTGTAAAAATAATTTTAAAAAATTTTAATTAATTTTTTTTGCTGGATCATGTGAATTTTTTAAACATATTATACATACCGATCGCAAATGTATCTTTTCCATCATGTTTGCTCAGTTGGGAGCTGATGAGGCGGGACAGATTTTTTATCCAGACAAAGTGACCCACGCTGTCTTCGTGCGGATTTTGTACGTATAATAAATTGACATGCTTCTCTTTCTTGTCATTGGAGAGCCGCAGCGGAAGAATCTTTAGCATTGCCATTTCCTTTTTCATCCCGTAGACGTTGATCGATATATTGTTAAGACTCTCAAATTTTCCAATGTCCTTTACTGTAACGGGAAACGCAATGTCATCAAACTTTAGGACTGTTGTATAATGTGGATATGATGATTCCAATCCTGTGTTTCTTTCAGCAGGATGTAGAGCGGCAACCACTGACCATGCGAAGCATGCATTGTCCTTTGAATTAACGTTCACTACTGCACGCTTCATCATTATTTCTCGCGGTAATGTCACGTAACACCCCGCGTGTAGAGGATTGTACTTATTTATATTTAGAATCAAATTGAGAATTCGCGATAGCGCCCACCCGCTATCTCGTTCTTGAAACTCTTCAAGTGATGCTAATGTGGGTTCGATAACGCGTCGCTCATACCACTCGTCCAAGTCCGACGTTTGGAATAGTTCACAATTTTTAGTGTTTATACTTTTGTTGGCACGTTTATCACCCGTTACAAACACGCCGTTGAATGCTGTATTCACTTTTACACTGTTGTGTTCCTCTAGAGCGTCCCGCACTCGCTCGAGCACTATACCGCATGCGTCTTCTAAAAACGTTCGCGGTTCAATATAGTTTGTATTTATCACTGCACCTGTCTGAATGCGATTCTCGAACGCCTGTATCTATCTTTCGCCACATAAGTTTGTTCGCGTTATTACTAGTGCTCGCGTAATTACCACCTACATGCACGAAACGTCTTTGTAATTGTGTCTTTTCACCTTCGAGTCGCGCGATCCTCGCCACCAACGATTGCCTTTGTCCGACGGCAAACCGAGGACGCTTTATGCGGCTATGTTCCTCAAGCTGTTGTATAATCTCATCGCATCGCTGCAACCACATAAAACACTCGCCCAAAGTAGTGACTCCATTTGCTTGCTCCAACAGCTCGCGTTCCACTTGCTCGAAATTATTCTCCATTTTTATCACTGTTGTCTTTTATCACTGTTTTAAAACAACACCATACAATCTTCAACAGGACACTCGCATATAGTTTCGTAGCACCTAATGCAGAATCGAAATTTGTCTTGAATTTCAAACTGCATTAGCTTGCTTTGTCTTTCACACCGAATATAAAAACATATCTCCTTCTCTTGCTCAGACAGAACGTATTCATCCTCATCATTGTTTAAAAGGTTTGAAAATTCGTGGTAAGTACGCAGCATTTTCTCTACATAGGGATTCTCAGTATTATAAGCAAAGTGGGACGTTATTGCTATCACTTCGATATACCTTCCAACACCCTGCTGGTATCTCAATGAGATGGTAACAGCATTCCTGAGTCTTTTCTACGATTTGTTTTGCTATATCATATTCATTTTCATCGGTGTCAACCGAATTGAGTATCTCTTTATATAATTTGTGCTTCATATGATGAGGCCAGTTATCAACAAATTGGTCGTGTATGTAAACTTCCTGTATTATGGTGCGTTCATGCGTTCCGCGTAAACCGAGTTCTCGATCACGTAGAAATTGCACTGGTGATATTCTCTGCACATCCTTTCGTTTTTCGGAATCATCATTATTGTTAAGGACATAAATGGCATCTTCTACGATATCGTCATCCATGTTATAATAATCTAGTTTTTATACTAAGAAGTCTCTACTGTGCGCACACTGAACACATATTGCACTAAATTATTACTCCGGATTGATGACGGTTTCAACTTGCACTCGGATCTTAAACTTCGCATCAAATGCGATATTATGCGCTTCCCGACCGCTTATATATTTTTTATAACTCTTTATTTTCTTTGTCTTAACATCGGTGCTTGACCTCTGCAAGATTTGCATTATTTGAATGTGCGATTCTGAATGATCTCATCAAGAAAGTATCAAATGATTTATGTACGTGCCTAAAACATATTTTTGTTACAGCATCCGTACATCGGCGCTTGACCTCTGCAAGATTTGCATTATTTGAATGTGCGATTTTCGTATGATCTCATCAGTAAGTATCAAATGTATGTGCCTAAAACATATTTTGCCGCAGCAGCCGTACATCGGCGCTTGACCTCTCAAAGATTCACATTATTTGAATGTGTGATTTTCGTATGATCTCATCAGTAAGTATCAAATGTATGTGCCTAAAACATATTTTGCCGCAGCAGCCGTACATCGGCGCTTGACCTCTGAAACATTGGTCATCCTTGAATGTGTAAAGTTTGAAATAGTGATTGTCCCCTCTACTGAGATGTGTGAAAAAATATGTGATTGTCCCCTCTACTGAGATGTGTGAAGGGTGTGCAATATAAGAAGAGTTCTGACAACGGTATCACATCAGTTAATCAGTGGAATACGGACGGTAAAGTTCCAATCTTGCATTAGTTAATCAAAAGAAGTCGGAGTTTCCCTGAAAATGAACTATTACGTTCCGATTCAGCAGAATGAAACGTGCGATAAACCGTAAGTATTTCTTAAATTAATTAAATCAAATTTTGTTACATATTTAATTGGATTTTATTTTTTATATCTTGCAACATTTTTTTCTTTACAGAACAATATCGCAGCCGCATCATACTCCACGCATTCTGGGGAGAAGATTTGCTTTGACGACTACATTCTACAAATATTTGGATATAGGAATCAGTGTGGGACTTGAGCCTTTTGTAGAGATGATTCTTGGTGACAACAAGGGCAATGAGATATCGCTGTCACGTGATACCTGGGTAATAATTATTGAGAAACGGACAGATATCGAGCAAACTCCTGCAGTCGACAACCGCTACATCGTTGTGGATTAATGATCTTTTCATCGAAGTCGTTAAAATACGTACGAGAGTATCATAAAATTCACTTTAAATAACAAAATTATGTACATGAAACCATCGACTGTGCAATTTTTACTAAATCTTGAAGATGTTATCAATAATGCATATTTTAAGTTATGGGATGATATGCATATAGTAAAAGAACGATATAATCAATTTGTAAACTGTTTGCGGCGAAATAATATTCATAACAAGTGTGATGCAGTCAAATTGTTAAATGAAATATGTGTAAAAACTTCACTTGTAGATTGCGAACTGATGGTTTATGCATCAGACAATATTGTATACGACGCGTTACAAAAGGAATAAATGAAAAAAATTATAAATAATTATTATAAACCTATTTTCTCTCTTCCCTATTCCTTTGCGGTATAATGGCGTGCGCAGAACCGAGTAGGAGGTACATAGATAAGATGGGTGGGAACGCATGTATGTAACCGCATATGAAAGAACGCAACGAATGAAAGAGAAAGAGCGAGAGAATGATAAAACTGTATGGCTGGAAATATCGCGTACGGATGAGAGAGATAGAGAGAGAGAGAGACAGATTCGGAATAGAGGGAGAGAGCGAGCACCGCGGTTGATGGCTGCTACAACAGCGGCGGCGGCGGCGGCGGCGGCGGCGGCGGCGGCGGCGGCGGCGGCGGCGGTCGCGGACCCCGATTCCCCCTCTCCCGCTCCGGGTCGCGGACCCGAAAATACCGCGTCAGCAATTTCCGCACCGCGAGATCCTCCTCCCCGCGTGACGTCATACCCCCGCGCCTACCGGTACCCCCCCGCCCACCCCCTCTCCCGCTCGCGGGTCGCGGACCCGAAAATACCGCGTCAGCAATTTCCGCACCGCGAGATCCTCCTCCCCGCGTGACGTCATACCCCCGCGCCTACCGGTACCCCCCGCACACCCGCACCCCCCTCGGAGCCCCGTAGTTAGAACTGTCATAGTATTAACTACTGTTGGGACTTGATTATTTTCCATAACAATTGTTTCTGCATCATTCACCAAACTCGTACGGATGATTTTTCCATCGTCTGTATATTACATTAATTCTTGAGTGCTATTTACATTTAATATATAATACAAAAATATGTATCACATATACACTCATCGGTTTGAGGATAAAAGTATAAATTTTCATCTATTTTGCAGTGATTGTAACTCTCTACACATGAATGGAAAAACATTTCTTGTTCACTACAAATTGTAGGTTGGGGAAAAAGAAATCCATTGTTTTTTTGTTTATTTCAAAGCTTTATTTAATATAGTTGGGATTGTTCGGTTTGGGTCAAATATGCCGTTTTATTCTACAATTTATTGCCATTTCAAAGGTAATTTCATGATACCTCTCTCTCTAGAAGCCCTGGTCTCTATTGGCAAAAAACTCGGCTAAGTGACTTTTTGAATCTTCTCTCGAGGACAATTTCTTTTCACCAAGGAAGTTTTGCAATGACAAAAAAAAATGGTAATCGCATGGTGCCAGGTCCGGACTATAAGGTGGATGCATCAAAACTTCCCAACCAAGCTCCCGGAGTTTCTGGCGAGTCACTATAGACGTATGTGGCTTGGCGTTATCGTGATGGAACACAACTCCTCTCTTATTGACCAATTCTGGCTGCTTCTGGTAAATTTCTAGCTTCAAACGATCCAATTGTTTGACAGTAAGAAGTTCAAATTTAGTGTTTTGGCCATATGGAAGCAGCTCATAGTGGACGATTCCTTTCCAGTCTCACCAAACACACAGCAAAATCTTCCTGACAGTTAATCTTGCTTTGGCCACCGTTTTGAGCCGCTTCGCCGCGCTTTAACCACGATCTTTTTCGCACAATATTGTCGTATGTAACCCATTTCTAATCCACAGTCATCATCCGTTTCAGAAATGGCTCGATTTCGTTACGTTTGGCCAAGGCTTCGCAGATGAAAATTCGTTCCATCATGTTTTTTTGCGTCAATTTGTATAGCACCAAACATTGAGCGTCTTTTGAACCCAGCTTTATGCAAATGGTTTAAAACTGTTTTGTGGTTGATCTTCAGCTCCTAGGCGATGCTACGGACTGTTAACATGCCGATCTATTTCCATCATTTCCATAATTTTATCGACATTTTCGACGACGGGCCTACTTGTGCAAGGTCCATTTTTAACATCGAAATTACTGGAACGAAATCGAAACCAAAATTGCACGTGATTGGCTGTGACAGTGTCGGGACTATAAACACCATTCACAATTTCAGCCGCCTGGCTTGCATTTTCGCCTTTATCGAAGCAAAATTGTAAAATATACCGACTCTTTGTTGACATCCATCTTTTATGCGCTATGACTCACAACTGAATCGACCAATCACAAAACTGTTAAAAAATTTTTTAGTACAGAATCACTTTTTGAACAAGTATAAGTATGAAGCTATGCGATCAATACATCACGAGATATGTATCACTAGAGCCATTTAGCAAAAAAATAATGGATTTCTTTTTCCCCAACCTATATTGTTATCATATATATACTATGTTAATAATGACCTATTATTTTCCGCAATGGACTCGTGAGGTGAACATTAAAGTAATACTTTCTTTTAGAATTGAATGGTATATTATTTGTAAATCTTATGGCGATAAGTGCACACGACAATGTCTGACGCATAGGTTGCACGTAAAAGTACAAGAAGCGGAACTCGCTTGGTCTCATGATCATTTTTATGAAAAGCAAATCACTACAATAGTGCCATCTGAATTTTATAGTATGTTCTTTTCTTTAGCAGATTGTTGAGTGCATCAACAACTAATATGTATCAAATCCCCCACTTTGATCACTCTACAATTCGCTGCAATCCTAACTTTTCGACATGTCTATTCAATACTTTGTATGACAACGGCTTCGTGAGAATGTCCGCCACGTTATCACCAGATGCGACGTATTTTAATTTTATCAAACCATTTTCGTGCATCTCTCTAGTAATATGATAAGCTATGTCAATATGTTTTGTACGCGATCTTTCTATCTTATTTTTTGTAAAATCAATAGCCGATTTATTGTCGCATCTGATGATATGCGGTTTGGAAGGTACAATTCAAATCAGTTTTTACGCTTAAGCTCATTAAACATCATATCTAACCACATGACTTCCTTCACCGCTACTTTCATGGCAACATATTCGGCCTCCATAGTGATGTTGAAATTGGACTTCTGTTTATTGGACTTCCACGTTATTGGGTTTCCATTAAAAATACTACTGTGCCACTGTAGGAATGTCTGTCATCTATGTCTGACGCTCAGTCGGCATCACTGTATATCTCTATATCATTAGAACCACAACCGTATACTAACTTGTATTTTTTGTTCCGGCTAGATATCTAAGAACTCTTTTAGCTTGTAGCCCAATGTACTTTGCCGGGATTAGAGCTTAAATTGCGACAATTTCGTTACCGCATATATATATCAGAACGCGTTGCCAAAGCTATATACATTAACGATCCGATTAATTGTCTGTATGGTACATTTTGCATTTCGTCCTTTTCAACATCACTATGTAGAGCGGTTCAAAATGTCGATAAACGTCATTCCAGGATCGATTGGTATTTGCTTGGTTTACAATCTTGCAAACCATATTTGTTTACAAGTTGTATCTATATATAACGCTTGTGACATCCAATTTTATTTTGTCATGGTTTAAGAGTTTATACCTAATAAGTACAATGTTCTGCCTAAATCTCTTATTTCATACCTTGACTCTAATATAGATTTAACTGTATTTATTTATTAATTGATCGAGCAATAATATATCATCCACGTATAACACAAGAATGAGATCATTACCGTATGTATAAACACAATTGTTTGCTTGTAATCTTTCAAACTGTTTTCTGATCAAAATTCGTCAATTTCGTTATTCCAATTACATCCAGACTGCTTTAAAAACCGTATATTGGTCTTAATAATTTTGGACTACTTTTTGTTTCGTAATCTACATGCCCAGGAGGTAATCTCATATATATTTCTTCACTGAGCTTTCCGTAAAGTATGCACATTTACATCAAAATGGTACATCTTCCAACTAGGGATATTGATAAATTAAATAACATTCTAATTAATGAAATATTCGCTACAGGTGCATAAGATTTAGAATAGTGCGTATCCCTTTTTTGAGAAAAACCCTGCGCTACAAGTCTAGCTTTATTATCTTATTATTTTTCCCGTGGAATCAGTTTTAATTTTATAAACTCATTTACTTCCAATACAATTTGCGGTTTGATATTTCCCATGTATTCCTATCATCTAAGCATTTCAGTTCTTCGGTCATTGCTATTTTTCTACTCTTGTGATTGCGGTGATTTTATTGCCTCATCGTACGTAGTTGATTTCGATTATTTCTACTAGGTTAAATTCTACGTTCTTGGGTTTGCCCGCACGATCTCACGGATGCCTAACTACCTTTGGCCTACTTACGCTACGCGTTTCTTTTGATGCAGTTTCGTGCGAATCAATATCCTCCGCGGTCACTTTCTAACTTATTATCCTGCATGTTATTTGTTTCCGTTTTTATCATCTTCGAGTCTCTGTATCATTTTTATTGTTTAAACTTATCGACATCATCAATAAATGGAGTTTCAAGTACCTTTTTTACTGTAAATGTGTTCATATCCGTTAACATCTTCAATAAACTCATACATGTTTTGTTGGTGTATTTACGTCACATTTGCATGGCTCCCACAATCTATATCCCTTCGTTTGACTCGAATAGCCAATAAATACGCATTCTCTTCCTCTAGAATCGAGTTTTTATTCCTACCGTGCTTTATTAATGTACGAGTACGCTAAACAACCATAAACTCTTAAATGGCTTACGCTAGGCGTGTCCTGTCCAAACGTTTTTCTGGAACATCATTAATAAATGAATGAATAACCTCTATTTTGATGTAGCATGCGGTTACTACAGCTTCTGCCCAAAATCTTTGTCCGTAATTCGGCATTTTTAAGCATCGCTCGTGTTAAGTCTATCAACGTGTCTATTAATTCTTCCGCGACTCCATTCATTTGTGGTGTATTACATTCGTTCGTCATGTTTAATTCCCATATCGTCCAATATCTGTTAAGGGCTTTGTTTACAATATTCTAGTCCATTATCGCTTCTGAACCTTTTTTACCTTCCTATCCGTTTTCTCTTTCTACTCTAGCAATATACTTACAGACCTAATCGGTTACTTTGGTCTTTATTTTGTAAGCAATACACTGTTACCTTTCTGGAATAATCATCGGTGAATGTTAAATATATCTTGCTCCACCAATTGATTTTATCGGCATAGGGCCGCATAGATTCGAATGAATTAATTTTTAATACATTCTTTGTTTGTCTAACTCCCTAATGTTTTACAAGGCGCTTTTCAACTTGCTAATGCTACAACTACTACAATGTGTGTCAGTTATGTTTGTATTATCCAATCCTCTGACTAAATTCTTTCTCGCTAACTCTTGAATTGTTTTTATATTTACATGACAAATCTTTGATGCCACCTATCACTATCTGTTAATTTATCAGTATACATAATGTCTGCCTTATTATTATCTAATTTATTTATGTTTTTAATGACTCGAGCCTTAATAATATATAATCCATCTTTACAAACAGCTTCCCCCCCTATCATCCTATTGACTTTATCCTGTATTTTAAGTTTTCCGTTGTCTATAATAAGTCTTTTATGTTTGCTCTTTATCTGTGAAACCGATAATAAATTTCGTCTTATGTTTGAAACATGATACACGTTATATAATGTTAAATTGAGCTTCCTGTTACCGCCGTAAGTTTGTATTTTTATATTGCCTAAACTTACTGCTTTTAAAGTATCGCTCGCTTAACTATCTGTTGAGTAAATTGTTTCGTTAACTATTGGTTTGTAACTATCGAACCAGTCTCTATATTTAACTACGTGAGGAGTAGCTCCACTATCTATTAACCACGAATCATTCAGTGCGTGTTATTTAATTCTACTAATAGCCCATTGTTACCTTTATACGTGTTATGACTTGTATGCTTTTTATATCTTTTTTCATGCGGTTTCGAATTACAATTACTCGCTAGATGTCTATTTTATTACATTTATAACATCTTCTTTTTTCTTCCTTGCAGTTTTTTTTTTTTTGTGAATATAAGTCTCCTTTGGTTGCTCCTCCGTTGGTTTTAGTCTCCTTCAGATTTCGTTTCAATTCATAAGACTCTTCAAGAACTCCTTAATTTCAGCTGATTTGAATTTTTTCATCATCCAGATTTGCCAATGACATTACTATCCGTCGTACTCATCTGGGAGACTGCCAACATACTATAAGCTAAATCTTCATCTTTAAATTCGTAACCAAACCTCTTTTAAACTGTCGCTGCACGTCTTTAGCCTCGTCAAGTATGAATTCATAGTTTCGTTGGGTTTTAACTTTATGGTCAACTTTGCTTCTTCAGGCTGTAGAATTCTTGCCCGTGACTTTGATTCGAAGATCTTTGTAATGCGTCCCATGCATCGGAATGCCTTTTCGCAGTCCAGTATGTGTATCTGATGTTCCGGGTCAACACCAAGTCGATCGTTGCCAGAGTCTTGTTTTCTTTATTCTTGAACCGTTTTTGTTCTTTGAGAGAGGAATTTTTCAGGAAGAGTGGCTTCACCAGTTACATGCTGCCACAGCTCTCTTTGTACCAAGATCAATTTTCATATTAAATTTCCATGACCGATAATTTGCACTATTTAATTTGTCGATGCGATCCACAAATTGTAATGACGTTGAATCCATTTCAAATGTATATACTTTCCTTTCCCGACTGTGGAATGCCGCCGCTTCGCGAACCTTCTAAAGGAGTTA